>NW_026712973.1:0-72999 GCF_030625045.1 Achroia grisella
CACCTATATTTTGCCACGCGCAACCACAATGTAGAGTTACCTACCAGCAATGGTATTTCCGAATCGATACGATTTTGAAAAAATATTTTATTTAGAGTACGTCTCATATGATATTAGTTGATAATATAGAAATTGAAAAGAAAATGAGTTTTTTTTAAATTCAATTTAATTTTTAAGTGTATTTTTTATATTAGAAACATATAATTAAATCTACCCTTTTGTGATATTAATTTTGAAAACGAAGATATAAGATATATACATATAGTTTTCCATTGGGTACATATGCATCTAAACATAACCTTTGAGGAAATGAAATTCAACGCTCGCAGGAAATTCACGGGAATTCGAAATAGCTTCCAATGCGGCCGCCCACTGAAATATTGTAACCTATTTTCTAAGAGGTGGTCTCTAGAAAGTTGCATTTTTAAATCGAATTCTCTCATGTTATATATATTACACTTACCTATCTCTACTACATATCTTTTCATAGTCGCTTACGTTGTCTGTTCACTTAGATCTTTTAAACTACGCAACGGATATTAATGCAGATTCTATTGCCTGTTGCATATTTAAATCGAATTATCCCACATATATTAGAAATAGAAATAGAAATAATCTTTATTCAAATAAACTCATTACACGCACTTTTGAATAGCCATATTTTGATTCTACCACTCATTCGGAATGCAGATTCATCACAAGAAGAATGAGCAAGAAACTTGTTGTTGCTCTTTTTAATAGATGTTTTTTTATATAAATAATTACAGTATAACAAGTAAGAGGCATGCGATAATCAACATAGAATCCCCTACGTACTCATTATTAGTGTAATCAGATAATATTGTCAGTGCTATGTATTTAAAGTTTTTCTATAAAAACATTATTATCGTTAACGAATTCTTCAATTTTATAGTAAGCTTTTTTGCAAAGGAAAACAGTCGCGATTGATTCAAAGATCTAATCTATGCAACGGATTTTAATACAGTTACAGAGTAATTCAAGACTAAACCTATTTAGGTTTATATTAATAATACATTCACTCGTGAGAAGCCGGGGCGGGCATTTAGTTTATAATAAAATTAGAAATGCGAAACTGCGTCTGTCCTTTTTTTCGTTACTATATCACTAGTACACATCTGCGGGTCTTAATGAAATTTTATCTCAGATAATAATTTACAAGGGTAAAATTACTTATTTTACAATACTTATAAACATTACTCTTGAATCACTATATGTATGGCTGAAAAACTGAATTAAAATCCGTTGCGAAATTTAAAAGATATAAAAGATACCTGCAGCGAGTTTTTTTTATACTGTGTAAAGATTATTGTAATAGAGAAGAAAAGAAAGAAAGAAAATTGTTTATTTGGTACACTTAATAATATTTAAGGAAGAACCGAGTAGAAAGAAAAGCAGTAGGAATTCTAAATTTAAATGAGATATGGGATGAGACCTTAAGATGCGATAATGTGTAATTTCCATTTCTTAAAAAAACTTCGGATGAAACCGCGGCACATAGCTTGTTCATTTTGTACAATATTATGCTTACACCTTTCCGTATGAAAATAATAAATAACATTACATTGAATAAACACAAACAATAGAAAACAGCCGTATTGTTGATCAAGGGAAACTTTCGGTGTAAAAATAAATCTCGTAGTCAGGAATAAATTAATAAAGTTCGGCACAAGAAAAATATCTTAGATTACTTCGACATAATTTTCCAAATTTCACTAACGGATTTCCGTGATATTTTTTATGGCTTGGAATGGCAAATAGATATGGACTTACCCTGATATAGGTATTAATGAAACAGGAGTTTTTAGCTTCATACCGAGGGATCATATAAAATAACTGCTTTATCTTCTTCATTTCTTTATTCTAGGGAGTCTAGGGAGTCAGTGTTACTAAAAACTCCTCTATCAACAAATGTGTGTATCTTAAACTATTTCTAACTCTTCTAAGAAGATTTACCCTGCCTAGCTACTAATTAAATATTAATTTTTACCTTCATACCGAGTGATCATATAAAAAAATAGCTTTATCTTCTTCGTTTCTTTATTCTAGGGAGTCTAAATCTTATAAAAAAACTGAAAACTTCTCTGTCAACAAATTTCTGTATCTTATGATTTACCCTGCATAGCTATAAATGAAACAGAAATTTTTATTATTTTATTTTTTCTGCTTATCTTGGGACTAGATGATGCTATGTGAATTCTTTTGGGTTATTATTATTCTATTATAATATATAATGGCCTCGGTAGTCTAGCGGTATATCGCTTTACTTGCGATGGTCGCGGCTTCGATTCCTCACACGGCACAAACATTTGTATTCATGAGTATGATTGTTTGTATCGGTCTGTGTATTTTCTATGTATAATATGTATGTATTTATGAAAAAAATATATCTGTGTATTTGTATCATCTAATACCCATAACACAAGCTTTAGCTAGTTTAACTGGGTTTCGATGGCGCTGAGATTATAATCATACAACTATAGAGAGAGAAATAGTAGGTAATAATATATTTTTATTTATTATAAAATTAGATGAATAATTTAATTTCACTTTAATCACACATACAAAAAAATCTCAGGACAATTCACACAGCGCCATCTAGACCCACATTAAGCTAGCTATAACTTCTGTTAAGGGTACTAGATAATTGATACAAATACATTACTATTATAAGCAAGTTACTTGGCAGCAGAAAGACTATATCCTATCTCTACTGGAATTAGCCACTGTCGGAAAGAAGTGATAATTCACTGTATTCTCACCTCATCACCACACTGACGAGATATCCTCTCAAACACCCTTCTGATATTCAGGTCAAAAACCCCATCACAATAAATTCCCACCGCGGCGGTCACCCACCCCTGCAACAACTGAAGTGAGGCAATATTTCACCTTTTTCATGCTGTTATTAAGGTTATTTTTTGCAATCTGCTTTAGCTTATTATTTTTCAAGAGATTAAGTTAAAAAGGGTACATATTTTATTAATATTATGAATTAATATTTTTTGTAACAAAGAAGTATTTTCTTTTTAGTATCTAGAGGTTTTCAGGCTTTGCCTACGGCTGATACATTTGTACAAGCTTGTCTACGGATCCCAAGAGTGTACTGAGATTGAGGTAGTTAATAAATTAAAATACAGAATTTATTGCACATTGGTCATTCTACTTTTTTTTTAATATTTATTAGACTTTTTTTTTTTTTTTCGGACCACTCTAATGCTGTTGGCCGCAGCTGGCCTTTACAGCTTCACTGGACGATAGGGGGCAAGTGCAGATGGCACTCCTTTTTTTTTTTCGGACTACTCTAATGCTGTTGGCCGCAGCTGATCTTTACAGCTTCACCGGATGATAGGGGGCGAGTGCAGATGGCACTTTAAACCAAAGGAAGGACTTATGGAGTGGCTGAAGGCCAACTCCCGCCTAAAGGATACGACTTCAGTCTGAAGGCGCCGCTAGGGGTTCGAACCTCGGGCTCGGCCGACGTAATTTCGATCCCCGTTTGAATTGTACGGGGGATCGATCGGAGGGGATATTTGTAAGAAAAAAATTAACGCCATCTAGTGTTACAGTTGTAAAACTAAAAATAAAAATCTCGGTCCATTGTACGACATTAATTGAGCTTGCGATTGATCTACGAGACGACAAAATATAAATAGAGAAATAATATTAAAGATCAACAATATTACCTGTTCTCATTCATCTTACCACACACACATCTCATCATTTTACCACAGACTTCATCATTACATAGTATAAAACAAAGTGGGTGTCGTTGTCTGTCCGTTCCTATGTATGCTTAAATCTTTAAAACTACGCAACGGATTTTGAAGCGGTTTTTTTTAATAGATAGAGTAATTCAAGAAGGTTTACATATATATAGTAACGGGGCGAGTAGCTAATTAATAATAAATAAAGAGAAGAGTACATATATGCATGTGTGTATCAATAAAATAGTGTGTGTACTGTATTATTTATTGATTTAATGTATTTTTATGAATAATTAAAAAAAAACAATTTCCACACTCCTCTATTTCTTCTTAAACTAAAAGTGTGCACAATTTTATACTCCGTGCGTGCTTTCTTCTTAAAAAGAGGAACAAAGTTTTAACTTCACGTATTAATATATAGATAACTGACTCATTTAAGACAGAATAAATGATTTATTAATACATATATATATATATACAGTTATAACTCTCTTCTATCTTAACTAAAATTGAATTAATCAGATAGAAGGACCTACGCAGACGAATCTCTGTTTGTCCAATGGTTGACTGGGAGAAAATGCCTCAAGGTGTTAAGTTATGTGCTCCTTTATTTATATATTTGTGCATTAAAGTTTAAATAAATAAATAAAACCCATTTTATTATATATTTAAGATACTCAGAACATCATACTCATGAATACAAACGTTTATTCTGTACAAGTAATCCAACCCACGACCAAGTTAGCCTAAGCAGAGCTTGTGTTACCAGACAACTGACATAAATACTTAAACACATATTTTTTAGGTAAATACATACATAATATACATAGAAAACACCCAGACCATTCCTTATACGGTAGGAATCGAGCCCGCGACCATCGGAAGTAAGGCGGTATGCTGAACAGCTAGACCAAGAGTTTCCAAGCCACGGCCCGCGGGCTGCTTGCGGCCCGCCGATGTGTTGTCTGCGGCCCGCAAGCAAAAACCCACTCTCAAACGACAACAATTAAGTAATAAAAAGTACTTTTAATATAAAATAAAAAAAATCCTTATAAAAATACGAGTACCTATGAATCGGCCCGCTATGCAGAAATGTTTTATTTGGCCCTAGATCATCGAGAGAAACAAAAGAATATACAATCCCGTAATTTTAGTCACATTAACCCAACAAATGCATTATAACCCGAATCTCGTTTCTTATCTCAAACGGAGAAGCCATAGAATAAAATATAACTTTTATTCACAATACGTGACAAAACTATTAAGGCACCCCCACCATCAAGTAGACTACATAATATCCTCTTGTTTTGATACGACAAACACACAAGCCTCCAGGCTTTTACCGGCTTTTTCCGTTTCGTTAATATAAAAAGCTGCCGTACAAAGAGAAACGTTTTGCTAAAAGCAACCGGATGTCAATATGGAAAGATATTTTGTGGCCGCCTATTTTTAATGACCTGTTGGTTTTGATGGGAATGACAAAGCTATCTTGTGCCTTTTGGAGATATATTTAATGATTTTTTTTTTCGATTTAATAGAACAGTACGTGTGTGTGTGTTATAATATTACAATGTGTATTATTCTATTCTATATTTAGTCAATAAGATGGTCTGTTATTTTATTCTTACTAACTCTTTCTTTAAAAAAATCTATGTATTCATATCAGTTATCTAGTACTCATAACAGAAGCTTTAGCTAGGTTAACTTGAAACTAGATGACGCTGTGTGAATTATCCTGAGATTATTTATTTATTTATACTCACCCGCGACTTTGTTTGAATTGATTTCAATTAAACAAAACTTCTAAAATAAAAATAGTTTAAATAATGCTTATAATGTTAGCTTTCTGCGAGTATTCGTTTCTTCAGAATCGATCTATCCGTTTCAGAGACTAACAAGAACAAACAGACCTATAGAAAATTTTTAATTATTTTAAAGTAAAAATAGTATATTTCTTCTTTCATATACATTTAATTTTATTCATTTCTATAGATATTAGTTAAATGAAATAACTTTATAGGCCAAATGCAACTGGGTACAAATCTATTGTTTAAGTATATTTAAAAACTACGACGTACATCACGTAACAAACGATAATAATGTTTGTTTGTATGAAATATTGATGTTACAATTTCTAGTTATATTGAAGTTAAAAATTTCAAAACTCAGAGGAGGCAGTGGCAGTCTCTGCTGTTCTGATACAGCCTTTTAGTAAATTATTACTATAAAAATGTCGTATCCGTCTATCAAGTGCTGCCTGCACTTGGCCTTCAACAGTTACATAAGTCCTTTCGCGGGTTTGTAGTGCCATCTGAAATCGCCCCCTATCGTCCAGTGTAACTGTAATGGCCAGCTGCAACAGCATTAGATAATTCCGAAATAAAAAAAATGTAACTTCTTTTATACAGTTTCCAATCGTATGGTCGGTGAAGGTCAAGTTTCTTGCTTATTCTTCTTGTGATGTGACAGCTTTCCGAATAAGCGGTAGATTTAAAAAAAATGTTGACTATTCAAAAGTGCTTAAATTAAGTTTATTTGAATAAATGATTTTCTATTCTATTCTATTCTGAAGCTGTAAAGGTCAGCGGCTGCCAACATTACAATAGTTCTAAAAAAAAGAATGCCATCTGCACTGCCCTACCGTTCAGTGATGCTGTAAAGGCTAGCGGTCTGAACAGAATTAGAACAGTTCTAAAAAAAAGGGCATTCCTTTTAGTATGCACTCATCCCCTATCGTTCGGGGAAGAAAAGGCTAGTTATGCGAACAGAGTCAGATCAGTTCTATAAAAAGGAGGCCATCTGCACTCGTCCTTATCGTTCGGTGAATCTATAAAGGCCAGCAGTGGCCAACAACATTAGCATAGGACGAAAAAAAAGAAGGAAGAAAGGAGGAAAAAGAAAAGGAGCTGGAAAGGCTAGATTGGTAATAAAATTAGAACAGTTCTAAAAAGAGGAGTGCCATCTGCACTCATCCTTATCGTTCGGTGAATATATAAAGGCCAGCTGTGGCCAACAACATTAGCATAGGACGAAAAAAGAAGGAAAAAAGAAGAGAAGCTGGAAAGGCTAGATTGGTAACAAAATTAGAACAGTTCTAAAAAAAGGAGTGCCATCTGCACTCATCCTTATCGTTCGGTGAATCTATAAAGGCCAGCTGTGTCCAACAACATAATCATAGGAAGAAAAAATTAAGGAAAAAAGAATACGCGCTGGAAAGGCTAGATTGGTAATAAAATTAGAACAGTTCTAAAAAAAGGAGTGCCATCTGCACTCGTCCTTATCGTTCGGTGAATCTATAAAGGCCAGCTGTGGCCAACAACATTAGCATAGGTCGAAAAAAAGAAGGAAGAAAGAAGGAAAAAGAAGAGGAGCTGGAAAGGCTCAATTGGTAACAAAATTAGAACAGTTCTAAAAAAAGGAGTGCCATCTACACTCATCCTTTCCGTTCGGTGAATCTATAAAGGCCAGCTGTGGCCAACAACATTAGCATAGGACGAAAAAAAGAAGGAAAAAAGAAGAGAAGCTGGAAAGGCTAGATTGGTAACAAAATTAGAACAGTTCTAAAAAAAGGAGTGCCATCTGCACTCATCCTTATCGTTCGGTGAATCTATAAAGGCCAGCTGTGGCCAACAACATTAGCATAGGACGAAAAAAAGAAGGAAAAAAGAAGAGAAGCTGGAAAGGCTAGATTGGTAACAAAATTAGAACAGTTCTAAAAAAAGGAGTGCCATCTGCACTCGTCCCTATCGTTCGGTGAATCTATAAAGGCCAGCTGTTGCCAACAACATAAGCATAGGACAAAAAAAAGAAGGAAGAAAGGAGGAAAAAAGAAGAGGAGCTGGAAAGGCTAGATTGGTAACAAAATTAGAACAGTTCTAAAAAAAGGAGTGCCATCTGCACTCGTCCTCTTTCATTCAGGGAAACTGTAAAGGCAAGTAGAATTAGAATAGTTCGAAAAAAAGTAGGTCGTTTGCACATCCCCCTATTGTTTGGTGAAGATGTAAAGACCAGCTATGACCAACAAGTAGCATAGTTCGAAAAAATATTGCCATCTACACTCGTCGGTGCTCGCCCTCTATCGTTCGCTGAAGTTATAAAGGCTAGTACCTTTAGAATTGTTCTAAAAAATCTGTACCAAAGGTCTAAGGTTACGCCTGGGAACCCAGTACTTTCTCTGACATATACTGAAACACAGCTAACGGAGTCTATATCTATCTTTCAACCGGTCTATACATTTGCGAAATACTGACGGCTTTGTGATTTAATATAAAAATTCAATGAACAACGGTGTTTATGGGGAGAAATTGTTCGCTTTTGTATGTTTTGGTACGTGTATCGTTTTTCTTTGTAATGAATACGTAATAAAGTGCGTAGGCACGTGGTTATATATTTCCTTTACAAATGCGATGATTGGTGTGTACAGGAGTGCTTTTAATTCTTTTTTTCATGTTGTTATGATGAAGAGAGCAATAAATTTGTACATTTTATGTTTCTCTATATATGTTAACAGAACCTTCCTGCGCTAATAGTATCAGCGTGCTAAGCACAAGAAGAGCATGTTAGAATAACCAGAAAGTCAAGTTAGTTACACGTGTAACTACGAATTCACCACGGAGAGACCACGTAGAGGTTGACTTAATATGATACGTTGCCAACTAATGGTATGCTCTAGTCTCAATTATTTACAACTAGCTACTTGCCCCGGCTTCGCACGGGTAAGATAAGATGAGATAAGATAAGCATTTATTGTCTATAACTGTGTTACTTCATATATGGAAACGACCAGTTTATCCATTTCGGACGTACAATATGAAATTAAAATATACAATTACATCAAATAACCAAATTACAAAAAAAAATTTATATGTAAAATAACTATCTACAACACAACTTAGATCAAACAATTTGTCACTCCCCTCCACCAAGGTAATATTCATCTAAGTTGTAAAAGCACTTACACAATAACCATATATTTATACATCTATTATACATATAAACCTTCCTCTAGAATCACTCTATCTATTTAAAAAAACCGCTTCAGAATCCGTTGCGTAGTTTTAAAGATTTAATCAGAAATAGAGACGGACAGCGACAGCGACTTGTTTTTATACTATGTAATGATTAATCACTCCCATTGAATTGTATTAAAAATATATATGTTTTTTATATATAACTAAATATAATAGATATATATTTTATTCATTTTAGTCAGTAGTTGAAATTGTATATGAAAAGATTGAGTGTCAGTTTAGTTAATGTTTGTATATGACGGCCATGATGGTCTAGCGGTTTAGCATACCGCTTTACATCCGTTGGTCGCTGGTTCATTTCCTCGCACGGTACAAATATTTGTATTTATAAGTCTGATAGATTTTATTAGTCTGTACGTTTACTATGATGTATGTATATATGTTTGTACGATATATGTTTTTACAAAAAAATATATCTAATTATATCTATCATTTTTCTAGTAGCCATAACAAATAACGTCTGCTTAGTTTGCGACTAGATGGCGTTGTGTAAATTGTCCAATGATGTTTTTTGTTACGTAATTTTTTATTTCTAAGCTTCTCCAATATAAATATTTTTCAGTCACTTTATACAAAAACGAGATCTGTTATTCGTATTCGTGTCTTATCTGATATCGAGATACAGTGAGACCGTCTGTCCCTACGGAATACTTACTAGGCGTCTGTTTGCCATAGTAAACAGATTCTAAGCACGACTCTGGATAAAGTACCTACATTTCTTTATTTAGGTGCGAACATTTTAGGTCGAGATTTTGGAGTGTGTGTGGTTTTGCACAACAACATACCATCACGACTGTAATCCCAGACGGGGTACTCAGAGGAATTGTGAAACTGTCCATGTTGTTGTGAACACAATACTTCACATACGCACATTTCGCTAGGCTGGTTTCAAACACAACAACATACTGTTACGACTGTGATCCCAGACGGGGTAGTCATAGGGATTGTGAAATTGACCATATTGTTGTGAACACAACACTTGACATACCCACATTTCACTAGGCTAGTTTTAAAGACAACCACATACTGTTACAACTGTAATCCTAGACGGGGTAGTCATAGGCATTGTGAAATTGACCATATTGTTGTGAACACAACACTTGACATACCCACATTTCGCTAGGCTAGTTTTAAAGACAATCACATACTGTTACAACTGTAATCATAGACGGGGTAGTCATAGGCATTGTGAAATTGACCATATTGTTGTGAACACAACACTTGACATACCCACATTTCGCTAGGCTAGTTTTAAAGACAACCACATACTGTTACGACTGTAATCCTAGACGGGGTAGTCATAGGCATTGTGAAATTGACCATATTGTTGTGAACATAACACTTGACATACTCACATTTCACTAGGCTAGCTTTAAAGACAACCACATACTGTTACAACTGTAATCCTAGACGGGGTAGTCATAGGCATTGTGAAATTGACCATATTGTTGTGAACACAACACTTGACATACCCACATTTCGCTAGGCTGGTTTTAAACACAACAACATACTGTTACGACTGTAATCCCAGACGGGGTAGTCAGAAGAATTGTGAAATTGTCCATGTTGTTGTGTAACACTTGACATACCCATTTTCACCTGGGTATATTTCAATCAAAAGCAAGCAGGCAAGTGCAAAGTTTGCGTCTTTCTTACCTGTTTCAGCCGATAGTTTATACAATGAGATATGACAGCGAAATTTCGTGACATCTTAGTTGCCAGAAATGGCAAAGTTCGAGGGCTACCGCTATGATCACTTATTAACGTGGTGCCGTTCATGTTTGTAGGTAACAGCTACCATTTACCATCAGGTGGGTTATCGCTAGATTATTACAGTTCCATAAAAAAAATTAAACGAGAGTGGTTACGAGTATAAACAATAATTACAATTGGAGTAAAATTTCTCATAACAGCAAAGACTGCTTCGCTGCTTAATTACCGTCGTTGAAAGCAAGTGTCTCTGGGGCTGTTTTATTCCACTTGCGTTCGTAATATCTTATTCCGAGTTTTTAGTGGATATATTTTATATCATACTAGCGAACCGCCCTGCTTATAGATATATAAAGATTATAGAAGAAAAACACATTTATAACCAGCTAATGTCATAAATAAATTTTGATTGTTTTTAATAATATTTTTAATTATAAATTAAAATTGGTCTGTCTGGTATCCGGCCCAAAGGACCATATTCTGTCAGCATTTACGCGTTAAATTGCTATAGAATTACTTTGATTCAGATACGATCCGGAACGGCTATTATGGCCTCTATTCATAAGGTGCTGATTTAAGTCTTTTATTACTATTTAATTATAATTCATTTCTCTTGTGCCACACTCAGTACTTTAGTAAAACAAGTACCTAAAGTCTAGTCACGCTGTTGATAGAACGGAACAAAAACCTCATAGAAATCCGTTTTCGGAAGTTTTCGGAAATATACATACTCGGTTACATTAAATATAATAGTTATAAACAATCAAAGTGCCATATGGTCACATCTTACTAATATTAAAAACGCGAAAGTTTGTGAGTATGGATGGATAGATGGATATATGTTCCTCTTTCACGTAAAAACTATTGAACGGGTTTTGATAAAACTTTACAATAACATAGCTTAGACATCATAATAACACATCGGCTATAAATTTCAAACATTATTATTGTTTGTATTGGTCTGAATGTTTTCTTTGTAAGTATTTAGAAATAATAGTTGCATCAGTTGGGTACAACCAAAACATAACCTCTGTGCTTGGGAATAGATAACGCTATGTGAATTGTCCAGGGTTATCATTTATTTGTACTTATCAAATATTTGAAGTACAAGAGGTAGAAAAAACAAACGAGCCTAAAAGGAAAACTGCATTAAATATTGATGACAGCTCTTACTCAAAGGAAACATTGTTTTATTTTAAGAAATACAAATAACTGGATACACAGTCATGAATGAATGAATGAATGAATTATTTATTTGCAGAAACATTGATACAGTACGAGACGATACAATATTTTTATATGTTATTTCTATCTGTATGTATGTATATGCTAAAAGATTTGTATTGAATTGATTGCATTTTTCCCCTATAAATTGCTAGAGGTCTAAGTTAAAATTCTTAAGTAAGGTCATAAGGTGTTTTCATTAATTAAATAAGGTCATAGGGTCATTTCATCAATAAGGTAATTCTTAAGGTCCATTTTACTGTAGGAAAATATCTCATTCCGTGCGAAGTAAGGGTGGATCACTAGTATTGACTATCAATATATCCCTCAATATAAATGCAATACGGAACGTGAGAATAGAGTTGTCACCATGTTTTTAATTATACTAAAACTAGCTGCGATCGCGATTTCGTCCGCGTAAAACGACGATACTTCCATAGAACCTTTCATATTCCCTTTCAACCCCTTGCAACCCTTTTAAAAAGTAGCCTATATCCTTTGTCAGGGTCTAGACTATCTGTGTACCAAATTTCATTTAAATCGGTTCAGTGGTTTAGACGAGAAAGCGAGACAGACAGACAGATAGAGTTACTTTCGCATTTATAATATTAGCAATTATATTATCTGTGTTATTAGTAAGTTTCTATAAATCCAGTCATACAGCCTTATCATTACTTCATCGGCTTTTTAAATAAAATAAACTTTTGTTTAACTAAAATAAAATTGTGTGAATATATTAAATAAGGCTCATAGTGGCATAAAGTTTTAGCGTCATCGCGTGAGACTCGGCTATCTGGACAACGTTAGCGGCACATCCGCGCAAAAAAAATTACCTGCCTTTTTTCAGGCGAGCGGATTTATTTACTTGTTTTTATAATGGTGTTATTCACAGGGTTGATATAATGGTATATATATTTTTTGCACGCTAATGATGTATGTTGCACGTTTAAGGAAAAAGCTTTTTTAATGTTGACACGAGGAAACGTTAACGCAAAGTTATATCTAATGGTATTTTTATGTGTATCACAAGATATCTTCGATTAAGTTTGAACGATTTCACTGACAGACGGATATTAAGAAGAAACTTTATATTTATAAGATTATGATCTCATAAAAATCATACGAACCAAGTCAAAGACCAAATCAAAGTGATATTTTTGTATAGTACAACCGGTGTTTTTTAATTTTATTTATTGGTGCATGTTTTTTAATTTCGGTACACAAAATACTACGCATTAGGGTAAAACTACTATTCAATTACAAAAACTAATGCTTTTGATTATTAATTTTAGACTTTCGTGTTTAATATACATTATTTAAATTATTAACCGGGTATTAATTTATTAACACGAATAATTAAGGAGGTAAATATCTCTATTTGCCGTAAAATTATTCGTCTTAAGACCCGGTTAATAATTAAAATAATGCATTTGATATTACAAAAAAAACGTCGAAGTCAAAGCCTAACTCAAGGTCAAAAGCCACAGTCAAAATCCAGATCAAAGTCATATTTTTACGTTCTAGTACTATCCGGTGTTTTTTTTTTCCATTTATTGGATATTGTTTTTTTATTTGGATACATAAATTGGCAAAACTGTGAATAAGTTGCAAAAATTAATATATAATTGATAATATAAAAATAACACGTCAAAGACAAAGCCTAACTCAAGGTCAAAAGTCACAGTCAAAACCCAAATCAAAGTCATATTTTTACGTTCTAGTACTAACCGGTTTTTTGTACTCCATTTATTGGTGGATATTTTTTTTTATTTCGATACATAAATTGGCAAAACTGCGAATAAATTTCAAAACTTAATGTATAATTGATAATACAAAAATAACACGTCGAAGACAAAGCCTAACTCAAGGTCAAAAGTCAAAACCCAGATCAAAATCATATTTTTACGTTTCAGCACTATCCGGTTTTTTGTATTCCATTTATTGGTGGATGTTGTTTTTATTTCGATATACGAATTTCTTCTAGCGTATTTGCAAAATTATGAATAAATTGTAAAAATTAATGATTTTGATATTACGAACATAATCTGTCAAGTCACAGCCAACTCAAGGTCAAAGACATAGTCAAAATCCTAGTGACAATATTTTTTTTCAAAATTAAAATATCTTGATTCGTGTACGTCAATTACAGAGTGTTATGATATGGGAAATCAACCGTCAGTCCCGAGTGCTTTCGAGCTAAGAATTGACACGAAACTCGGCTCCTATTCTTTTCAAAAGTACATGATTACAAAAATTCAGATTTATTTTTAAATTACATTCTAGAATTTACTATGTTACATAATGTTATATTGTACGTAATGTTTCTAAAGATGCCAATTACAATAGGGCCCAGTTTGAACAGCTCTACATATACCTATGTCCAATAATATTTTTAACCCAAATGTGACAGTTTTATGTTTACATATATCATATTTATACAGAAAACTCTGAAAATGTTTATAAAGGCGTTAAAAGAGATTCCTAAACCTTGCCTCGTGAATATTCATTAACATTGAATTATCAAATTCCATTTAGGCATTTGTCCTACATTTTGTACGTTTTTTTACAAATAAAACATAAAAAATGGATCGCATTACAATTTTTGGTGTGAAAAGTGTAATCAAACTGAATTTGTTTAAATAAATTTAGTCATTTTAACGTCATCTAGTTCCAAGCTTGTATTACGGGTACTAGACAACTGATATAACAAATACTTAAGATATATTTTTTAAATACAAACGTAATATATATATAAGAAACACCCAGACATATACAAACAATAATACTTATAAATTTGTATCATGCGAGGAATCGAACCTGTGACCATGGGAAGTAAGGCGTGTGCTATACCGCTAGATCACAAAAGCTGTCAATATGAGACGATATCCGGAGGAGAAAGCTCCCGCGAATACATAGATTGTGGAATACCCAGGTTTTATCCGGCCAAGGTTTTTCGAGAGAATAGCATGGGGTTTTTCAAGTAGGATATCTTAAGGGTCGGCAACGAGCACGTGATCAACGTTTCAGGCGTTCATAAGCTATGACGACCGTTTACCATCAGATGGGCTGTCTGCTTGTTTATCACCGAAGTGGTCTAAAACAAATGTACCTAGGATCTGATTATAGCTGCATCAAAATTGTGAATTACTAGGTGGGAGAGATAGAGAAATGCTAAGTCAGTGAACTGAAAAATGATACTTTATCTAATACTGAAGCCGGTATATTCAGGGAAGTGAGCACTCAACGCCGAAACTTGGCGGCGATAATTCTCTTCAACTGTCAAAGTCTATTTTCGCTTCTCAATAAAAAGTTAATCTCAAGGAAACTCCCCGAATAAAGTTTTTTTAAATCCACGCCGTAAACTCTTAATCTGTGAATGTTAGTAATTATATAATTTACTTTCCATCGTTTTAACATTGTATCTAACTATATTGCGCCATAATTGATAGTGACAACGACGACCTCGGTGGTTCAGCCGTTTAGCATACCACTTCAATTTCAATGGTCGCGGGTTCGATTCCTAGCCCGGTAAAAACATTTGTATTCATAAGTATGATTATTCGTATTAGTCTGTGTATTTTATATATATATTATGTATGTATGTATTAAAAATATATATCTAAGTATTTATATCAGTTGTCTGGTACCCATAACACAAGCTTTGCTTAGTTTGGAACTAGATGGCGCTGTCTTAATTGTCCAGAGTTATTTATTTATTATTGTTCTACATCATTACATAGGTTATATTATAAAAAAAAAACAGGGTTATACAAATTTATATTCATAAGTATGATTATTTGTATTAGTCTGTGTATTTTCTATATATATTATGTATGTATTTAAAAAAATATCTAATTATCTATTTAAATCAGTTGCAGAGTACCCATGTAAATGTAAATTCTATCTAGTACCCATAATACAATCTCTGCACAACTTGGGACTAGGTGGCGCTGTATTAATTGTGTAGAGTTTTTTATTTATTATAATTATTTTACATGAATTTATAGGTTTTATCACAAATAAAACATGGTACTTTGAAGAAAACATATTACTTTATAATTAATATTAAAATATCAAAATGGTATAAAGTTTCATCTAACAATTATTGTAAGGATTATATATAAGACATATACCTGACATAATGAGATTGAACTATGATTTATACAAACTTCGGATTAAAAGTCTTCAGCACCTGTAACCACAATCGATATTAAATTGTAAGATTCAATATGGAAAGAGATGAATTACACTAAAATAAATACTTTATATACATGTAGATAGATTCCAATTTTCAAATAAAGTTATAATAATCTATGTTATATCCAAACAATCCATGCGTTTATCTCAGTTCAAGAAGTTTATACCTATAGGACATTTTCAACCACCTTTGCAAGTCATAATTTTCTACCACCATCCAGTTCGGCTAGCCACTTCAATTCAGTTCAATTTGCAAGAAACTCAAGTGGTACATTTGTTTTGTTATTGTTCGAATAATGATGTATTTTATTTTTTATTTACTTATTTAACTTTAATACACAAAAATAATGTGTACATATAGCGGACTTAACACCATGCAGCGTTATCTAGCAGGCAACCAAGAGTGGTGCAGAGAAAGATTGTTGGCGGTGCACTAATATAGATGAGAAATGTCAAAAAAAATATATATAAATATAAAGCAAAATATTTTACATATAAATAAAATATAATAATATATTTTAAATATATTAGTTTTAATATTTAATAATAAGCACTGGGAATAAAATATATACTTACCTTGTCACCAAACTTCCACAATCTTCGTTCCTCTACCGGGAAACATCACACTTTCGGCAGAAATATCACACTGCACTGTTTTTTGTGAACTCGCTACGGTACACATTCTAGCTTTTCTTGTTTCTTTTTTTGCATTTAATTTTCTAATTGCAACAGATGTATATTAATATTTAACTGATGGTATTTGATACGCTAATGGCGGTATTACGCACACATAACCCGTTTTTTTTCTAAGTGTATGGCTATAGATTCCTATTATGAGTCAAAGAGCAGGACGAACATATATTTTTAATGTAAAAATACAATATTAAACAATCGTCTAACATATTCAAATGATTGAAAATACCTTATCTGAACAACTAACGCCAGGCAAGATCGTCTACCAAATAATCGCTCACAAAGTAATAGGTATTCAATAGGTATTTCGTAATAAAAATTTTGAATTTATTAAAAAGTTCATCTACAATATATTGAAAATTTTTATCAAACATTGTTATCTTACTAATATTACAAACGCGAAAGTTTGTGAGTGTGGATTGATGGGTGGATGTTTGTTACTCTTTCACGCAAAAACTATGGAATGGGTTTTAATAAAACTTTACAAAAAATTTCATGTGGGTGAAACTGTGGGTACAATTAGTATATCTAAATATATATAATTCAAATGTGACTGACATAGTGATCTATCAACGCACAGCCCAAACCGGACTGGCATGCGGTTATCGGGCATCCGCTAAGAAAGGATTGTGATTAATTCTACCCCCAAGGGGATAAAATAGGGGATGAAAGTTTGTATGAAACTTTGTCAATTTTAAACCGATCAATCTGACAATTTGTATGCATAAAGCTACTATGACATAGGCATCCCCTAAGAAAGGATTTTGATAAATTCCATCCCTAAGGGGTTAAATAACGCGAGCGAAGCCGCGGGCAAAAGCTTATATATATATTGTTAGGAGTATCCTCTAAATTTAATTAAATAAAAGAAACTTATAACAAATCGTATAATTAATTTTAACAAAATCAGTAAAAGAACTTATAAAGCAAACACGGTATGATACGGAGATTCGTTCGAGAGCACGTCTGTCGACCAAAAGAGGCCGCACACCGGGTTTCGCAGCCTTTTATAGACGCGCCGCACGACGGTGGCGCCACCACAGGAAGTTACACCTAACACGGCCTCTCCTGACGGAGCATCGTCCCCGATGCTTTCTGGTCACGGCGCGTCGTCTGGTCCGACTGCTAATCTTATGCGCTCTGTCCGGCTGAAAGTATTCTCAGGGCTATTGCTCGGAGACGAGTCAACAGTGACTCTTCACAACCTGTGAACCATAAGTTAGTGGTAAGCATTTTATTTTTGGAAGTAGGATCACGTTGCCTCACAAGGACTAATTTAAATCTGATCTAAGCTTGTATACATAGAAGCCACACAAAGCTTTATAGAGGTAACCTATAACACACTTTACGCTACACAGAGCCTTACACGAGATGTATCTTATAACACACTCGATGCTGCACAAAGCCTTACACGAGGTGTATCTTATAACACACTCGATGCTGCACAAAGCCTTACACGAGGTGTATCTTATAACACACTCGATGCTGCACAAAGCCTTACACGAGATGTATCTTATAACACACTCGATGCTGCACAAAGCCTTACACGAGGTGTATCTTATAACACACTCGATGCTGCACAAAGCCTTACACGAGGTGTATCTTATAACACACTCGATGCTGCACAAAGCCTTATACGAGGTGTATCCTTTAGCACCCTCGATGCTGCACAAAGCCTTATGCGTGGTGCTACCTAATACACACTCGACGCTGCACAAAGCCTTACACGAGTTGTATCCTATAACACGCTCGATGCTGCACAAAGCCTTATACGAGGTGTATCCTATAGCACCCTCGATGCTGCACAAAGCCTTATATGAGGTGCTTACCTATTACACACTCGACGCTGCACAAAGCCTTACACGAGGTGTATTCTATAACACACTCGATGCTGCACAAAGCCTTACACGAGGTGTTACCTAAATACCTTACGATAAAATTTATCTCAAAAATACAAATTACATTAGAAAAACTCAAATTCCTTTTTGACTCTACTCTATTTTGACTCTGTATAGATTAGAACAATAGAGAAAGCATTTGAGTGTACGAGAATATATTTGTATTCGTTACATTTTATGTACTGCATCATAAGGTATTGAAAGTATAGTGGACCTGGACATTGGGTGGAGAGGAACGTGATATAAAGTATAAGGTAACATGTTTACACATTAAACAAACAATTCCGTGCTCTATAGTATTTCTTTACAAGATGGACCCTACTTTGAAACCGTCAACTAATTTGAACTCGACAACGTTTCCACGTCAATATGGTCAACACGTAGTCTTTAGAAATATAACAATAATCGCGACTTTTTCCTATAGAGATATGTTAATAATTATTTTCTTTAAGATTTATTTTCTTTATATATCGCAAACTATTCAACTGCCCTTGTACAAGTAGTTTCATCATCAGCAGCATATGCTACTACGATTCGTGAGGTTATTAAAAGGATTTCGATGCGTGTGATATGAACTAACCTTTACGATATTCAAACGTCAAATCACGATCCTGTAGGCACATTCACCAGCGCACTACCCTAGGCAAGAGATCCTCTTATAATTTTCAGGGCGTTGCAGTTAGTTACTACCCTAAAATGTTTTCCGATGAGATGACGATGTTGCAATGCCTTGACAACAGCAAGTATCTCGAGCTCAGGAGTAGTACCTTGGATCTGCACATATTGTAAAGCTACTGCGTGTATACGTCCGTCTTTTCCTATTTGAATTAGTACCGTAACCTAGTGCACTTGCATCCGTATGGACTTCAGTCCGTAAATGGTCAAAGATAAGCAACGCGGATTGACTAGCCAATATAGAGATGATCTCATCTCTCTAGTTTCTATTCTTTTCCCCGTTAAAATTTCAAGAGGCGATTTGGGTGTATCACGGGATATACCGAATAAGATAGCTGACCAGTATCACTAAATAATATCAACTAAATATTGCACAAACCATGTCAGCTCTCCTTAAATGATATTGTTTGCATTTGATCAGTTCATTTTTATTATACATCGTCTCAACCGACAACATCGTATTCCGCAACAAGCAGCTTCGACAGTTTTTGGTATCCAAAACTACTACGGCGTTTATTTTCTCTGTCCGTCATACACATGAACGAGGACTGCTTGTAGAGACTTTCCTACTCTAACACCGCTTTAATCTTATTTACTTAATCAACCAATTGATTGCGTATTTAATATTTAGATTTTAATGATTTAGTACTAATTCGCAGTTTGTATTCACACATTTGAACTTAAAATGTACAGTTACCACAAGTGTTCAAAAAAGCAACAGACTTAGTCTTCCTCGCTCGTTCCTTATACGATAAGATAGTTCACGCGGAAGATTCAAAAATAAGTATTACTTGATGAATGAATGAAATGCTCAAATTGAAATTTGTTTGAACGAAGAATCCATCATTTCTTTTTGGATACGTTCGGCCTGACCTGACTCTTACAAATAGTTCCAGTCTCCTAGGATACACAACCTCAGGAGCGAGGTAATTACACTTAGCGGAAATGAATTGTAAACCTGGATTTTCACACGCATGCTTAATTTATAACTGTAAAATAATTTATATGGTCGATTCGGTAATTAACCGTCGTACCTACATAACGCTACTTCGTTAACAAGTAGTCGAATGTGTATCTCTATACGGTATTGACCATAGCTGTGACTGAGCCACTAAAAAGTATTCAGAATGTTTATTCATTAAGACTACAAATTTTCTTTTTCATCACCACGGAACGGTGTATTTATCAATTGAAGTCGCGCTATCGATTCACTACGCGCTATATTATTTTCAAAAGAGCGGTTTCTAAAAATACGCTAAAAATCGTTATTTCGTATACGCAATGTCTTTTCAATATTAAAAATATCATTACCAATGAGTACCGACGTCTTTAAGATAATCACAAGGTACTAAGAAGTTACTTCTTGTGAGATGTTATGAATTTTGCAGATTAAGTAAGAAAGTAATCAAACCGCATATCCGTTTCGTCTAAACAGCATAATATGTGCACCTTACAACACGAAAACCATCATTTGATTTAAAAGAAGTTGTTGAACTACTATCGTACTAAACATTTGTGGGTATAATCAGACCGCATATCCGTTTCGTCTAAACAGCATAATATGTGCATCTTACAACACAAAAACGATCATTTGATTTAAAAGTTGTTGAACTACTATCGTATTAAACATTTGTGGGTATAATCAGACCGCATATCCGTTTCGTCTAAACAGCATAATATGTGCATCTTACAACACGAAAACGATCATTTTGATTTAAAAGTTGTTGAACCACTATCGTACTAAACATCTGTGGGTACCCGCATATTACGGCGCGATAATTTCGTCGCGATGTGCATTATCACTAGTCCAAGTCACGGCGAAAACTTGCGTTAGCCTAATTCAGATTATTTCTTTGTAAAGTAAGCGTATTCAGTATGACCTATCTTCTCACAAAACGCATATACGATTTTGTCCGTAGGTTATTTTTCAAAAGAACTAAATTTACTTCTATACTACTCGACTATATTGCAACTATAGCACCGTATTTAAGAATCTACTTCTATACTACGTAGTTTGCTATCATATATGACCAAGTATGATCATCACTAGCTCACTCACGTTACTACGCACTTGCTTCACCTTTTAATGACAAAACTGACACCGTCTGTCGGTTCACTGAATGACCACGATCTACTTCATCGCAACTATTCGTCAATGTTGCGCATACTTAAAAGTATGAAATATAAAAATAGAAAGATCTCACCAGATTCATGACATTAAGCGTCGATAAGACGTTTCGTAATGTCTGTTGAGGTAGCAACCGATCGCGCCACCGCACCAGGTGCGCTCGTTGGCGCCGCGTTGGCGGGTCTGGCTGGCGCGCCGACTGTCTGCGCGGGCGGCGACAGCGCGGCGGGGCCGGTGCCGGCGCAGGCACGTCGGCAGCTATATGCGAACCCCTGTTTCGCTGAGCTACCGCACGTTGTTCCAGCGACACCAATTGTTGAGACTTGCGTCCATTAACGCTCCTAGTTCACCTATATTTGATAGGTGGAGAACGGAGACGCGTGCTCTCGTAACGATGGGCGTTTTCTACTCGACATGTAATCAATCCTTAGTCAAAAATGTTATTCGCGACCAAAAATGGCCTCGAATCCCACTTCTGATGTTAGGAGTATCCTCTAAATTTAATTAAATAAAAGAAACTTATAACAAATCGTATAATTAATTTTAACAAAATCAGTAAAAGAACTTATAAAGCAAACACGGTATGATACGGAGATTCGTTCGAGAGCACGTCTGTCGACCAAAAGAGGCCGCACACCGGGTTTCGCAGCCTTTTATAGACGCGCCGCACGACGGTGGCGCCACCACAGGAAGTTACACCTAACAATATATTAAAATGAAGGCTCTTATCTGAAAAAATAGACAGAAGTCTTTCTTATAAAGCAGTCATCGAGGTTACAAAAATGGCGCTCAGGTATATTCAGAGCGTAGGCTTCTTAGGCTTACATTGTACTTGTGAATATTTGAACAGATGACTCCTTACAAATTCGAGTCATTTGCTCGCAGCACTTTTAAACGCGAATGCCCGTCAATCCGGCGGGATTGCATTAAATATTCAGTTTACGCTCAACATTTTACTAACTGGTTTATTTTGTACTGAAAGGAACGCGAGGTTAAAGATGCGTCCAATGTGTTTCAGGTAATGAAAAATTGTGACAAACCGTCAAGGGGATTTTTCTAGAAGGAAAATTTTTACATTTATGAGTGCTATTAGGCTAATATAATAATAATAATAATCTCAGGACAATTCACACAGCGCCATCTAGTCCCAAGTTAAGCTAGCTAAAGCTTGTGTTACGGGTACTAGATAACTGATATTATACATAGAAAACACCCAGACCGATACAAACAATCATACTCATGAATACAAATGTTTGTGCCGTGCGAGGAATCGAACCTGCGATCATCGGACGTAAAGCGGTGTGCTAGACCACCGAGGGCGTTATTACAGATGTGTCAGGTAATGAAATATTGTGCCAGATTGGAGATAAATATGTTGTGTCACGGGGTTTTTTTAGAAGGAAATTTTATACTGCTTATTGCGTAGTTTTTCATTATCTAATTTACATATAATACAGTATTTATATCAGTTGTCTAATACCCATAACACAATTTCTGCTTACCATGTGACTAGATGGCGCTGTGTTAATTGTACAGATTTATTAAAAAAATATATACGTATATTAATAATGGCATTGATAAAAAATAGAATACTAAAGAGTTTCTTCATTTCTATAATATCTATTAAACAGTAAATTCATCTGCACTCTTACAACTAGCCATATCTGCACATGGTTAGTTAACAGATCTTGTTATAACTAAACTGCAAGTACCCTCTAATTAGTAACAAGCAAAGTTTCCATACAAATCTCGCCCATTCAAAATCTTGTACCACTACGCGAATTTTGGCAACAATATTACGTGGAGCTCTGAATCTTTTGTTGAGTTAGATTTCAAGCTCACTGCCAAATTTGAAGTTAGTTCTATTGGGTTAAGCCCATGACAAAGTTGGGCAGACAACTTAGCATTTAAACATGACTTTATTTCCACTCGACACCCTTCCTATTGTTCAGTGTAACGAAACTGCTTACTCAGCTGCTTGTAATAGAACAATAGCTTCAGCGTCTATCACCGAATCTACGTACAGTGCTCTCAATAAAAATACAAGAGAAGTATCCCCTCCTACTTTATCGAGTTTGTTGAGTGACATCCGTCCATATATCAATGTCTTAGGAGGTTCTTGTAGATTACATGGGCACGGTAAGTGCAAGTAATACTACCCTTAACACCGAAATTGGCTAGCTGTGGACTGACTCTTTATAAAATTACTTGGATGATTCAAAAAGGGTCTATAATTTTGTTTATAACGTCATTTTATACTGACAATGATCTGATTTGATATGCTTATTAATATTATAATATTTGCACCGTGCGAGGAATCGAACCATTGACCATCGGAAGTAAAGCGGTGTACTAAAGAGCTAGACTACCGAGACCATCAAAAAAAATATACGCTGCAAGGAATCGAACTGGTGACCATCGGAAGTGATTTTTCTATTTATAAATGCACTTTTATAGATAAACTAACTACCGTAATGGATAAACACGAAAAAATATTCTAGGATAATAAACAATGTGTAACAAAAGGTTAAACACAAAGCAACCGCCAGGTCTTTATATGTATATACATTATACAGTATATAATGTTCTTACACGGGACACGCGAGCTATAAACGTAATACTGTACACAATAGCTAATAATCTTACACAATTTACACATGATACATACGGGAATTAAGTTCAGGACTTAAGCCAGTATAATTAAAAGTACTTAATGGATTTGTAAAAACTAAAATTTGGACATACCTAGCTGGATAGAGCTAGGTACGTCCAAATTTAGTCCCTGACAACATAAGTCGGCTTAAAAGGCGTAGGCTACTGGAACCCGATGATTAACCAGAACCACCAAAAGAGACGATGATTCTGCTGGGAATCAGTCTCTACCCGCGACGTAGCACCTACACCACATCTGTTCATAGTCTCCGTCTGACTGCAGGATAGGCACAGAAAAAAAAAGTAGGTCCAATTTCGAGAAAGAGGTCAATCGTCGAATCCAACTCGGATGGGCAGCGTTCGGGAAGCTCCGATATATCTTTTCGTCCAAATTTCCGCAGTGTCTCAAGACGAAGGTTTACGACCAATGTGTGTTGCACAGAGACGTGGTCCTTAACTATGGGCCTCATGAACAAGCTCAGAGTCACTCAGAGCGCAATGGAGAGGGCTATGCTCGCAGTTTTTCTGCGTGATCGAATCAGAAATGAGGGGATCCACAGAAGAACAAGAGTCACCGACATAGCCCAAAGAATTGCGAAACTGAAGTGACAAGGGGTAGGGCACATAGCTGGTAGATGGCCGTTGGGGCAATAAAGTCCTCGAGTGGCGACCACGGACCGGGAGACACAGCGTGGGAAGGCCTCCAGCAAGGTGGACCGACGATCTGATCAAGATCGCCGGAAGGCATTGTATGTGAGCAGCGCAGGACCGATCGTCGTGGGGATCTTTAGGGGAGGCCTATGTTCAGCAGTGGATGACTTCCGGGCTGCGATGATGATGATGATGAATGGATTTGTATTAATTTGTTTAACTCCGCTACTATTAGAATGTGAAACCAAAAACATTCAGTGCGGAAACTTGAGCGCCGCTACCGGAGGCGACTCCTTTCCCACTGGGAAGGTCGTACGCCTCTGGTAACGGCAGGCGGAGTTTGATCACTCACTAGTAATCAAACTCCGGCCTTTATCGGATCTCTACCTATACTGCACGTGATAAATTCCTGGTCAATTTACCATTTGAATTGGTTTATTATTAATTTAAATATAAATTAGTGCAGACCCTGGTAGGTTCTTCTTAAATGGCAAACATATTTTGCTCAGAAAGTCTCGTTAATTTTTAAACTTGTGGTGATCCTTGACGGATAGCCCGAAATTATAGAACGAGCCTTGACTGACTGACTTGATTTCATGCTCATCTTATCATCCTCTCCTGGTGCCCCAGAGTAAACCGTCAGCGGAGGCGGGTGCACCATTCCATTATCAATACATATAAATAAAATTGGAGAGTCTGTTTGTAATATTGAAATAACCGTTTTTTACTAATTGCATTTGAATATTTATACCATAATAACATTTTTTACAATTTTTGTCTGTCTGTTTCTTCCGGCTAATCTCTGAAATGGTTGGATCTATTTTGACGGGACTTTTTTTTAGCAGGTAGTTAACATAATAAGGAGTAACTTAGGCTACTATTATTTAAAACAAAAAAACTTTTATTTTAGAAAACTCAAGTTACATTCCACGCGTACGAAGTCATTATTAAATATTTGATATCGGAACTAGTTGCTTGTATGTAACGTGCGTATCATATCATAGTTATTTAGTAGATATAGCCGAGAACACGTCCCAGCGTAATATTCCAACTCTATAGAATAGAGTGCCGCTAAATGAATTTAGATTAGGCATGTTAACAGAGAATTTGCGGCAGCCACGTACGCGAAATATTTGAACAGTTCCTTGATAGCAGATTTGTGTTGTTACCACAGTTTATATATTTAAACAGCGACGATAAATCTATTAAGTTGTAAATTTATATAATATAAATATACACTATATGAAGTTGTAGTTTGTTTTGATTTTGTTTTTATTTTTATGTATGTTGTAAGCTGTTTATCACGATGGTTTCCAAGGGTACCCACGTGGAGGTTTACTTAAGATGGTATGTTGGTAGCCTTATGCTAGGGCTATTAGTTCACAACCCCATCCCCCCTTTCTGGTATTATTATTATTATGTATGACTAGCTGCACCCGTGACTTCGTCCGCGTGGATTACAACTTTATTTTTCTAATATAATATTTTTTTTTTTTCTAAAATAATGTAGTTTAAGTTACTCCTTATTACATCAGGTACCTGCCAATAAAAGTCCCGTCAAAATCGGTTCAGCCATTTTAGAGATGTAACCGGAATAAACAGATAGACTTTTTTCGTGGGTAGGTCATTAAAAAAGTAACAGCTGAGATTTGTTTACTCTATAATATTATTTATTTAAAAATAGTAAAACCCCATTATATTTAGAAAATTATATATATATTTAATGTAGATATACTTATGTTGTGATAGTTGTAATTTAATTACCTGCCAGAAGCCGCTAAAATATCTCTCACCACTACACTATATTTAACATCACACAATGGCCAGCATCCTTGATGTACTCAAAACACAGGCCATCCTGGAGAAGACACTTGATGACCGCCTCAACACCTTTGAAGCGCAACTAAAAACAGCTCCAGCGGGCGAAGTCAGTCTGAAGCATCTAAGTGATGAGTTCCGGTGTTTCCGCGATCAAATCAGCACCTCAGTAAGTTTATTGCGGCAGCAAATAAACCACCTAATAGTTGGTTTGGATACTATAGAAAATCGCCACCGGAAAAAGTTCCTCATTTTGGGTGGTTTAGCTGAACGGGCAAATGAGAGTATTCGTGAAGCTACTGTCACCGTCATATCCAAACATCTTGGAATCCGGGACTTAACACCAGATAAACTTGAGGTCTGTCATCGTCTTGGTGCACCTTCTACTGGTCGCTGTCGTCCCATTCTCTTCAAGCTCAAGGACCCAACAATTCGTCAGGCAATATGGGCAAAAAAGGCTCTATTTAAAGGCAGCTCATATTTATTGTCTGAGTATTTGACACGTATGCGGCAGACATTGTTTATTGAAGCTAGGAAACACTTCGGGATCAATAAAGTCTGGACTTTGGATGGTGTCATAAGTGTGAAGCTTCCAGACAACTCGCGGGTTATGATATTTATGCTTGAGGACTTGGAAAAGCTGATCGCTTCACAGAAGCCAGTGGAATCTTGTGCAGCACCAGTTGCTGATAGTGCAGCCTCTAGTAGCAGGTCTACATCAGCTGCTCCCAAACAGCATCGGTCTACAAGGGCGAACAAGAAATGATCTATCATTGTTAAAGTGTGTATCGTGTTATGTTATTGTCGCATTCTGGTATGAAACTTGAATCACTTGTCGTCTTGTCTTGTCGTTGTTATTCAATCAGTGTAGAAGTAAACTTTATCTCCTCTCATAGTATAATATCATAATACCTTCACATATCTTATTTTCCTAAGTACCGTTCAGATATCTTAATATTTACAATTTCATTTAATACCTTCTATTATTGTTTATATTCCGATTACCGTTTTAATTTTCTTGTAAAGTTTTATTTACGCAAACACAAGTCAACACAATTGTTATTATGACGTATGTCATATGACAGTGTCACTTTGACTGACATTTCTACTTCAATCTGTCTGTCATAACTTTTTTGTATTAATTACGTTTTGTTTCACCAGAATGTACATATAAAGAGTATTATTGGTGTGGGTTGTATAGTTAATATAAGTTTGTTACAGCGAGCCGGCAGGTAAATAGATTATCCCATCAAAAACATAAATGTGAAATGATAGCCGAGTTTAATATTATGATATATGCCTTGATTGTTGATTTCTACGACAAAAGAGATGAGATCTAAATGGGTGCCAAGTTCAATGGTCTGTCCTGAAATGTATTTATAACAATATAAAATATCATTTCTTCTTATAACTTAGGATAATATACTGTAGCCTAAGGTCTAACTTGGCCAGTTCTCATATACCAATTATTACTTTCGATTGCTAGTTACTATTAATATTAAAATAGGAACCGACAAGTAACATGTTTAGAACTTGCGAAGGCTACAGTATATTTCGTATATGAAAACTAGCCAAGTTAGACCTTAGGCTACAGTATATTATCCTAAGTTATAAGAAGAAATGATATTTTATATTGTTATAAATACATTTCAGGACAGACCATTGAACTTGGCACCCATTTAGATCTCATCTCTTTTGTTGTAGAGGTCAACAATCAAGGCATATATCATAATATTAAACTCGGCTATCATTTCACATTTATGTTTTTGATGGGATATTATTACTTTTTGTACATAAATTATACGAGGTACTTATTTATAACTAAATTAATACCAAATTATTTTTGATAAATTACTGTATTTTCGTATATTTACGGGGTGTAATTGTCTTTTTTTTTGTGTTATTTTCTATATTTTCTTGTAACTTTTAAATGTTCAAGTGCAATGCCAATTCAGTATCAGGAATTTTTGGGCAAATCAGGGCGGTATAACGTCCCCAGATGGTTGTACTCTACAATAGAGCTCTCGTGACTTTGATCAAAATTGTTAAGACGTACTCCATCTAAGGTTTTAACTCTGTAGAGTCCAACGTAAACCTGCCCTTTATTAAATATAGAGGAGGCAATGTTGAGAAGAGGACTGGCAAAACTAAGGCCTTGTGATTTGTGGATAGTAATAGCATATGTTAAGCAAATACGGAATTGTTCTCTATCAACATATACATTATTTAATATCTGAAACTTCGTATTGACACGTTATAGTTCGTAAAGACGATTATGTAACAAATTGACTGTTATCTATTGAATTCTCAAGAAAACAATTTGTTACCAATGAGTTCTCATTCTCGAGTTAACTGTACATTCCTACTTATAACTATACTAAAATTGTTATTAATTTTTGGTTTAAACTATTGTCTATACCATACGTATTTACTAAAATAATGTAATAATAATATAATCACAAATATATAAGTATAATTTAAGAAAGCTATAAATTTCGTAGCATAAATCGCAACCTTATAGGTTAGATATCCAGAAACAAAACATTGAGTTTTATCGCACCGCTCCCACACGGCGCCACCGCGGCGCCCTATACCGAAATGCCTATTATTTAATAATTATTTATAAAAATAATGATTTTACACTATCGATGTGCGCTAAATATTGAAACAATAATTAATACCAAATCTCAGTTAATAACATAATAAATACGAAATTCGACTATACTCCTAGTTATAAGTACGAGTATATTTTAGACAGAATCTAAATTATAGCAACTAGTGTTTACCGCTCAATGCAATATTTGAAGTTTGCTAGTTATCGACACTGATGTGAAGGGGTCAACGTAAATTGGTAATGATCGACGTTTTCATACAATATTACTTTCGGTCCAGTACAAGATGAGATTTTTCGCCAGGGATCAATGTCAATTGGTGGCTATCGACGTTTTCATAGAATTTTAGTATTCGTCCAGTATAAGTTGAAATAGAATCAATTAAAGTGAAAAATTGTAGTAAAATGATAACAATTTACCAGTTTCAGATTTTTTCCTTTATATTCACCTAATTACCTATCTGCATACCAAATTTGAACTTCCTAGGTCATCTGGAAGTGGGTTATAATTTTGATCTATAGTTGATCAGTGATAAAAATGACGATTTTTGGACATTAATATCTAAATAACCGTTTGAGATATGTTTATGAAATTTGGAACACATATTTATCTCGCAAGTCTCAATATATGAACCAAATTTGACAGGTTTGTGTGAAAGAGTTTTTGAGTTATGAGGGGGTCAAAAGTGGCTCCAAATGGTTCGTGTAAATATACACACGGTGCTGCAAGCCAGTTTACTTGAAACTCGGCTTGACACGCTGCCGCGTGTCTAGATAAAGCGATTTGGCTTCTATATCTTTATAATTTTTTTTTTTATTTTAAATTTGATTCATTATATATTTATCTTTTATTTTCTTATTATTTTATATCATATTTAACATATATATATATATTATTATTTAGTTATTTAAATCTTCAATGCTTACAGACGACGACTCATTTTATTCAGCGAGTGATAGTAGTAGCTTATCTTTGCATTCTGCTGACTCAAGCTTTAACGATGATATCATTAGTAATAAAAACTTGCTAAGTAGTAAATTAGTACATCCTAAATTCTTTAATATATGCCACATCAATGCTCAGAGTATTCCGGCACATTATACTGATTTACTTGACTCTTTTTCTGAACCTAATCTCCAAGCTGTACTTATTTCAGAATCGTGGTTAAAACCTGCTTTGCCATCTACCACATACGCCCTTCCAGGTTATATCTTAATCAGGAATGATCGCACGGGTAAGGGTGGTGGCGGTGTCGCGATTTACTTGCGTAGTCACATTGCCTATAAAATAATTTTATCTTCTCCTACTGAATACAAGGGCTCCGCAGAGCTTTTATTTATTGAAATCGATTTTAATGGGACGAAGGTCGCTGTCGGAGTTGTCTACTGCCCACCTTCAACAGATTATTTCACGGATCTCGACGATGCTATTGATAATATAAATGCATCTTATAGTCATGTCATCATCATGGGTGATTTTAATACTAATCTATTGAAGGACTCGACGCAATCGCAAAAGTTAAGATCGATATTCAATTCTGCCGATCTGACTATTTTACCTTTAAGACCGACCCATCGAAACATCGACACGGACGATTCATGGCTGGACCTTATATGTACCTCTTTAACAAATCACGTTATTGAATATGATCAATTGTCTGCTCCTGCTTTTTCTCGTCATGACCTTTTGTTCCTCTCGTATAAAATTAAACCAAATAAACCGAAGCCTATCATTACCAGTGTACGTAATTTTAACAGAATCGATGGCAGTCAACTTAGACGCGATGCTGCACTTATTGACTGGAAACCGCTGCTAGATGCTACTGATATAGACATGAAAATCTCCATTTTTAATGCGCAAACTTTAACTTTATTTGACAAGCATGCACCAGTCCGTGTTGTGAAATTGCGTCGCCCACCTGCACCGTGGATTACGGATGAAGTACGTAAATCAATGGCGAGAAGAGATAGGGCTTTCCGTACTTTTAAGAAGGATAGAAACGCTACTGACTTTCAGCTCTTTAAACGTGCTAGAAATCGCTATCAGATGGTAAGGGCTGCAAAACGCCGACATATCCATAGAAATGTTTTAAACTCTCCTTCGGCAGATGTTTGGAAATTCCTTAATTCTCTTGGTTTTGGAAAGTCCCCAATCATCTCCAACTCTAACGTCCCAATAAATGATCTCAACAAGCACTTTTCCTCTGTAACACCACTCGACGCAATCACTAAACAATCCACCTTACAGGAAATTTCATCCATGCCTGCACTTTCATCTGATCTTTTCAAGTTTTCTCCAGTAACTGACGACGACATACGCAAAGCAGTTCTTTCCATCAAATCAAACGCTAAGGGTTATGACGAAGTGAGTAAAACTATGATCCTTTTCTTATTAGATACATTTCTTCCAATTCTTACTCACATTTTCAATTTCTCTTTATCTTCTGGTAATTACCCTAAATTATGGCTAAAAGCTTTCGTTATTCCTCTTGCCAAAATCTCCAATCCAACTCTTCCCAATCATTTCAGACCCATCTCTATCTTGCCTTTTCTCTCGAAAGTTCTTGAAATGATTGTAAATAAACAAGTTTCGTACTTTATAGGCAATTGTAACTTTTTAACACCCTATCAGTCTGGTTTTCGGGCTGGTCATAGTACCACCACCGCACTTCTTAATGTAACTGAAGACATCCGTGAGGGCATGGAGAACACTCGAATTACTATTTTAGTTCTAATAGATTTCTCCAATGCCTTCAACTGTGTCGATCATGACCTGATCTTGATGTTACTTTCTCACCTCAACTTCTCGCCGTCAGCACTGCATTGGTTCTCTTCTTATCTTCGTGGTCGCCAGCAGGCTGTTCGCTCTGGGCAGGACTTGTCTAACTGGAGTGATTTGGTGGCAGGTGTTCCACAAGGCGGTATTCTCTCTCCTCTTCTGTTTTCTCTATTTATTAATCTTGTTGTCTCCCATCTTAGTTGCTCTTACCATCTATATGCAGACGATTTACAACTGTATGTTCAATCGGAGGTTAACGACGTCACTGCAGCCTTGGGTCGTCTGAATGTAGACCTCGAAAATATAGCCCGGTGGTCTCATCGTTTTGGTATATCGGTAAATCCGAATAAATGCCAGGCAATAATTATAGGGAGCTCAAAACTTCTCTCAAAATTCAACTCGGCAAATCTAAACGTACGTTTTGAGAATAATATTATCCCTTTTTGTTCCAGTGTTAAAAACCTAGGCCTATTAATCGATCCGACTCTTCGATGGCACTTGCAAGTGGATGAGGTGTGTCGCAGGGTTACAGGTATTCTCCGTATACTATATCGCTTTAAATTCTTCCTTCCTTCTTTCACTAAATTGCTCCTCGTCCAATCTCTAATACTTCCGCACTTTGACTATGCTGACGTGTGTCTTTCTAACCTCTCTCAGGATCAGCTGAATAAGTTGGACCGTCTGCTCAACAACTGTATTCGGTTCATCTTTGGGCTGCGGAAGTTTGACCACGTATCTAATTTTCGTTCTCAACTTAAATGGTTGTCTATCCGAAATCGCAGAGATTTGCGTATCCTGTGTACTCTCTTCTCCATACTTTTTGATCCTTCGTCTCCCTCTTATCTGAAAAATAGATTTCAGTTCATCAGTGACTCTCATTCCCGTATTCTTCGTTCATCCCATAATCTCCTTCTCTCAACCCCTTCCCATCACTCAGGTTTTATGTCTAATTCGTTTACTGTCACTGCTATTAGCCTCTGGAATAGAATACCTGTAAACCTGCGAAAAGCATCGAGTAAGCCCATTTTTAAAAATAAATTATTTAATTTTCTTCTGAAAAATGAGTTATAACTGTATTGCATTGTATTAGTATTATATTTATCTATATTTAACATTAATGTATGACATTATATAATATCAGGTATACTATATATATTATTATTTGTATATATTTATTTGCATTTCATATGTATTATATAATATTTATTAGTAACTTTGTGTTTGTTTTTGACATAACTGCCCCACAACGCTTTCTGTATACCTAAAGGTTAGCTGGTGGAGAATGCCATATGGCATTAAGCTCGCCTTTGTACAAGTTTTTTTTGTGCATTAAAGAATAAAATAGACAGACAAAAATTGTAAAAAAATGTTATTTTGGTGTATGTACCGTATTTATATTTATATGTATGTAGTAAAAGACGGTTATTTCAATTTTACAAACAGTCACTGCAATTTTATTTATATATATAGATATAATAGATAGAGACTAAACTTTACCTTTTTTAGTTGAAATGTCTGAATACAAACTCTATTACTGACTCTTATGATATGTCAAATCTACAGCTAGTTCGGAGTGCTTTCAAACTAAGAAGGACTGACAACAAACTCAGCTCTTATTCTAAAATTGTATATTTATGCGTATGGACCCCTTTTCATTACATTGTTTTATAGTATACTTCATTTACCATTACTGTTACATTAAAAAAGAGTAATAAAAATAAACCTAGGTATATTTTCATAAAGTCTAGACTCTATACGAGTTTACTATAAATAATTTCTCCCCGGAGGTTTATTTCTACGAATGAAAAAGTTGCGAAAGTTTTATCAGATTCGTTAAAATGTGAACATGACATAATATCTGTATTTATATTATATTTTACACGGGGTATATAAAATATAAGACATGTATGTTACGTAACATAATACGATGTAACATAACATCGTCAGCGAGTGCTGCTTGTAGGCACTGATCTGACAAGCTGGCCTTTACAGCTTCAGCGGACGTTATGGGGCGAGTGCAGATGGGACTCTAAACCCGCGGAAGGACTTATGGAGCGGCTGAAGGCCAACTTCTGCCTGACGGATACGACTTTAGTCTGAGGGTTCGAACCTCGGTTCAGGCCGCCGTTTGAATTGGACGGGGGATCGATCGGAGGGTAGACCGGGGGCACCGGTGTGCAGCGCCCGGTTGAATGCGCGATATGCTGTGTGTGAGGTCGTCGTCTTCGCCGGCGAGGACGGTGTCGTGTTTGTGTGTAAACGTGTGGTCGGGACGGTGCGGGTGGGCGACCTGACAGTGAACTGTAGCTTATAGTTGATTATTAAAGCAAATTGATCGTTACCAATAGTCGAAATTCGACCTTAATTAATTTAAATTATGACCGAAATTCAACCACATGTAATTTACATTATTAATTTGGACATTACAAAGGTTCTATTATCAAAGACTATAGTTCTATACCTGTGCTTGTAAAACACACGGTAGTGAGTGTAATGCTTTCGTCCGTTATTGATTTAATATATATTTTATGCATAATTTAGAAATATATATTAGTGTTATACACTCCTTCTCTATATAAACTATAACTGTGCAAAATTTCATACTGCTTATTCGGCATAATTTTTGTAAAATGTGGTACAAAGGTTTTACTTTACGAATTAATATAATGATACTATAACCAATTTTAAAGTATATTTTGATTGAAAATGATCTTGTGTTTACAAGCAATGCTGCATGCATTGCTTGTAACAGGATACAAGTTGCTAAATCAATATCATAAGTGTATAGTATAGTGTATATCGTTACATAGTATGTATCGATACATACTTTAGCGTAGATTTAAAGATTTAAGCATACATAGATATAAAACAAGTCGCTGTCGTTGTCTGTCTGTCCCTATGTATGCTTAAATCTTTAAAACTACGCAACGGATCTTGAAGCGGTTTTTTAATATTCAGGAGGAAGGTTTATATATATAATACATGTACACCCGTGTGAAGCCAGGTCGAGTTGCTAGTTAATTATATAGTATTATACTAGTTAGTACAAATATCAGAGTTTGGTGTAAGCCTACAGTTGATTGTCAAAGCAATAAATTAGTATTTGTGACAAAGGTCAGCCTTTTGGTTTGTGGTCATTATATATTGCGTCCGTAATTCGTGCAGGCCTAATATCAACGTACTAGCAAACAGCTTAGTGTCAAATATATGAATCGTTTAACGAGTCATCATCATCTCTTCAGCTCGGAAGACGTCCACTGCTGAAAAAAGGCCTCCCTCAAAAACTTCACGATGATTGGTCCAAATCCTGCATCCAACGTCTTCCAGCGATCTTGATAAGATCTTCATTTAACGAATGAAATAATAATTATATAATAGATTTATACTGTGATAAACCTCTCAATGTACATCATACTTACCTATTTATTAACTTTATTAACTGGGATTATTGTCTATTTATTAACTGGGAGACAGAAACATTACCTATGTTGCTTAAATAGTGTAGTGGCACAATCTATACATATACAAATCAAATCAAATCAAATCAAATTTATTTGCACTAAACATAGGTTTACATTGGTTGTTATTGTAATATAATGTCCCATTATGTTTTGCCTCATTAGGCATGCAAAATATATAAATTTTAAATATTATTTAATTATTAAATCAATTGTCATCAGAGAATTATAAATACATATTATTATTATTACAATATTATTAATTTAAAAACTACATTTAAAAATTACATAAAGTTCGAGTGTCTGTGTGTAATATTGAAATCTCCATTTTTTACTACATGCATATGAATACAAGTACGGTTCATATACTAAATTAACTTTATTTTTCTAAAATAAAAGTAGCCTAAAGAACTAAAAATTATTTTGTTCGTCTTAATTTATTCGTTCCATTAGGTACTGATAGGTTCAAACTAATACATTTACATCCTGCATCATCCCTTATTTTATCCCCATGGGGGTTGAATTTATAAAAAATATATTTAAGCGAACGTCTTCATCATAGTAGCTCCAATCTTTAATTTCAGTTCAATCAGTCGAAAATCTAAGAAGATTTATACAAACTTTCATCCCTTATTTTATCCCCTTAGGGGTGGAATTTATCAAAATCCTTTCTTAGCGGATGCCTACGTCATAACATCTACCTGCATACCAAATTTCAGTCCGATCCGTCCAGTGGTTTGGGCTGTGCGTCGATAGATTACTATGTCAGTCAGTCACCTTTGAGTTATATATATTTAGAAAGACGGTAAATACACCAAAATAACATTTTTTACAATTTTTGTTTGTCTGTCTGTTTGTTCCGGCTAATCTCTGAAATGACTGGACCTGGACTGCACTCTGAATTGACAGGTAGCTGACGTAATAAGGAGTAACTTAGGCTACTTTTATTTAAAAAAAATATTTTATTAACTGTTTTCTTAAATTGCACTCGAACGATGTCGTGTAATATTTTTTTAAAATAAAAGTAGCCTAAGTTACTCCTTAGCTAATCAGAAATAAATATTAATTATCGACTTATATATATAATATAATTTAATTAAGATAAAATAATAAATACGTAATCTAAATGATTCCGCACTGAATGCAGTATAAACCCGACTTTTATAAAATACGAGATATAAAAATCATTAAATGTTACGACTTCAACCATAAAATGAAACCATCGAGTACAATTCAGAAACAAATCTGCATTTGTTACAGTTGTTTTTTTTTCGTTCCATTCGCATCTCTATTTCAATTGAGTTAAAGATGTATTTGGCGTAATTGTACCTAAAAAAATGTTTAATTTTAAACTTTAGTGTCGCGTTGAAGGATTAGGAAGGGTCATGTCAGCTTATGGCATGATTACAAAGGAGTTTGGTGCTATACATATTGTAAGTTCTTGTTTAAACATCAATGTAAGTATATTGAAAGAAAATTCAACTTGGTACAATGAATATGGGGACTAAGATATATTGGAAGAAGTCTAACTATAAAGTATATATTTAATACTAGCTGTACCCGCGACTTCATCCGCGTGGAATTTTACTTCATTTTTCTAAAATAAAAGTAGCCTATGTTACTCCTTATTACATCAGCTACCTGCCTATAAAAGTCCCGTCAAAATCGGTTCAGCCATTTCAGAGATTAGCCGGAACAGACAGACAGACAGACAGATAAAAATTGTGGAAAATGTTATTTTGGTGTATGTACCGTATTTATATTCATATGCATGTAGTAAAAAACGGTCATTTCGATGTATGTAATATTTTGGATTTATATCTATATCTAGTCAAATAGTGATAATAAAGTAATAATAATATCTCTCATAAACTGTCATAGTGTCTCATATGAACTTTTTTCTCTTGAAATAATCAAGAAAAACAGTTCACATGAGAAACTTTACAAACATAGATCTTAACGTATGACAATTAAACAAAGTGATCAGTTGTGTTTATATACAACGGTTCCTGAACTAAGCATAGCTTGTATCGCAGGAGCCAGACTATATTTTACCTATTAGTTAACTGTTTTACAGTCCACCTCTCAATTTGCGTTTCGGATATATCAGGATCGAATCGGCGATGTAACTTTGAATTGACGTACAATTTACGGCAATATTTTAAATATCTTTCATTTGCTTTATTAACGAATGATAACATTAAAAAATTAATAATTATTCCAACTTACAATAAACGTATTAATTTTGGAGTATTCTAGGAACAATAGTTTTAAAAGTCAATCCACAATAAACTGCGCTGTTTCAAGGTTATGTCAACTGTTTGTTACTTGTAGTGATGTGACACAATAACCTTGTGACAGCGCAGTTTGATGTGGTTTGACTTTTAAAATCTATGTACGTACGTCAGTTCAAAGTTACATCGTCTATTCGATCCTGACCTGCCAGAAACGAAAACAGACCTTAGGGCAGTATGTTTTGATACAGTACATAGAATTTACATTTTAATGTAGGTCACAAAATTTTAATATCTTTTTTTATTTTGTGGTAATTTGTTAATTAAATAAAGTTAGTGTATGTGTCTTTGGAGTTGTATATTTTGTGAGCATTAAAAATAATAATAATAATAATCTCAGGACAATTCACACAGCGCCATCTAGACCCAAGTTAAGCTAGCTAAAGCTTGTGTTATGGGTACTAGATAACTGATACAAGTGCATAGATTTTTTTTTATAAATACATACATAATATAAATAGAAAACACCCAGATCGATACAAACAATCATACTCATGAATACAAATGTTTGTGCCGTGCGAGGAATCGAACCCGCGACCATCGGACGTAAAGCGGTGTGCTAGACCGCTAGACCACCGAGGTCGCCGAAAAATAATTTAATAACAGTTTATAATGTATAATGTGAGATTTGTATGTCTGTATAACTATTATTTGCAAACTCTAAATTCCGGAATACTGTCATCAATGCAAATATGGGCCGAATATCTGGTTACATTTTGGCAAACAAATTTGAAATGTGTAAATGAAAATTGATAGAGAGCTAGTTTGGAATCCAAATGCAAACATTATATTCAACGTACATTGCTATGTGGATGGCAGCAGTGTGCTTACATGGGTTTTGGCAACAACCATAGCTCCGCCCGGAGGATAACTGCAAACAAAGTGTGTATGATTTGGAGAATAATAATATGCTTCACTGTGATACTAATTAAAAGCAGACCTCAACTAACCTCATTAGCTTGGAGCCTAAGATTTAAAATAAATCAAAATATGTACATTAAAAAAAAACGGTGAAACAAATAAAAGGGGGAAAAAAAAAAACCTCATTAGCTTATTCGTAGATTGTTAGCGTAAAATTAAGAATTACCAACCCATAAAATCGCACATAATGTAGCTAAATTTTAATATTAGCTACACCCGCGGTTTCAGTCGCATGAAATTTATAGCCTATGTCATTCTGATGCTATATTACTGGAAAGTTTCATTTCATTCAAAAGCCGTTCAGTACTTTGCGTAAATGAGTAACAAACATCCATCCATACTCATAAACTTTCGCGTTTATAATATTACGAAAAGTAAAGGAGTTTCAAAGACTATTCATTATGTATAAGATTTATCCCCATGCGTCTGTATAGGCACTCTTCTAAAATTGTTTTTATTTAACAAGAATATGTACTAAATCTTTTATAGTCTATGATATTATATAAGACTGAAAAAGGTGGTTGCCTCGTCGAAAAAAGAGACACATTTACTTACTACTAGCTTTTGCCCGCGGCTTCGCTCGCGTTTATTTATCCCCTTAGGGGTGGAATTTATCAAAATCCTTTCTTAGGGGATGCCTACGTCATAGTTCCTTTATGCATGTAAAGTCTCAACCCGATCAGTTCAAAATTAACAAAGTTTCATATAAACTTTCATCCCCTATTTTATCCCCTTAGGGGTAGAATTAATCAATATCCTTTCTTAGCGGATGCCTACGTCATAACATCTACCTGCATGCCAAATTTCAGCCCGATCCGTCCAGTGGTTTGGGCTGTGCGTTGATAGATCACTACGTCAGTCACCTTTGAGTTATATATATTTAGATATGTAGGAAGGTTAGTCGTGTGGAGAATACTAATCCTCAAGAATACTTATAAGGATCGAACAACATTTGTTCTAGAACTTTTCCTGAAACCATATAATTTATTCGAGAAAAATAAGTTCAAAGTTATTATATAAAAATACAATAACCACAATAGGCACAGCTCTAATAACGGTTGTTGGGGAAGGGGATTGTTAGTAATGTGGATTGATTGATTGATCAATGGGGTTCATTGCTAGCAATGTACCATGTCAGGTCGACCTCCACGCGGCTCCCCCTGAAACCATCGTGTTAAATTCCTGACGAATTTGTCACGATAAGCTAACTGACCTAACCTCATGCTCATCTTATCATCCTCCACTGGTGCCCCGCCAGCGTAAACCGTTAGCGCAGGCGAGTGCACCATTCCATTATATTCCACAAAAAAAACAGTTGTTTTATTTCAATGTCAAGTACTGGCCAAGCCCAGAAAAATGGCCGCTTCATTAGTATATTTTTGACAGCCCAGTATCTATGACGTGGTCTGGTGTTTTGAGTAGCCATGCTCACTAAAATGTCCAGACTTGTGGCGGCGTGGTGGGCCGGGTCATTGGGCTCCCTAAAATATGGTCGAGCGCAGTGATGGCTGGCTCATCCGTCATACTCGTGAACGGGTGCTGCTTGTAGGGACTGGTCTGCTCTAATCACTATGATTGATTTCCTCTTATTAATTGATTAACCAGTTGTTGTGTATTCAATATTTTTTCTATTTTATTATTTAATTGAATTAGTGCTAATCGGTAGTTTGTATTAAATAAACTTAAATTGTAAGTAAGAATAAAATTATTTAAAAGAGCCACACACAAGTTTCTTGCTCGTTCTTCTTGTGATGAGACAGCTTTCCGAATGAGCGGTAGATTAAAAAAAGTGTGATGACTATTCAAAAATGCTTCAATGTAAGTTTATTTAAATAAATGATTTTCTACAAATGCCTAATCTAGTAAAATAATTATGATATTATATAAGTTACAAAATTAATTATGACAAAGCGTGTACTTAGTATCGTTTAATTATATTCATTTTGTGCCAGCAAAGACATAGTCCATTAGTAGACGGTTTCCCTATGATCACAAAGTCAGTTATATTATAGTATATTAATAATATTATAAAGTTTGTGAGTATGGATGGATGTTGGTTACTCTTTCACGCAAAAATCTTTGAACGGATTTTGATGAAACTTTATAGTCATATAGCTTATACGTCAGATTAACATACGGGCTATAAATTTCATGCGAGTGAAACCGCGGGCACAACTGGTATTTTATAACTTACAAAGGTTGTTAATTTAAAAAAAAGATCATCGAATCGAAATCGAAAATTAAACAGTTATTCCTGACAACTGAATAACCACATTATAGAATACAGGCCACTTACTAAATAAAAATAACATTTTCTAAAATAATAATGACTCAATTATTTTTTCCATCACTTATTTAATCATATACAAGTTATTTAAGCAATCATATCCAAATGCTATTAATTACTTCATTGTTGAATGACTTATTGTCATAGACAATATTCAGAATTCATGTTTAAGACATTTAGTTTCTAGCACCATCGATTTTAATTTTGACCTGAAATCTCTTTACACACGCAGAATTTTATTACATAAATGGAAATCATTAATTCTAAGGCAATTTTCCCGCGAGAATTGCATGGGCCTCACGTCTTATGCTATTATACGATTAAACGTGAAATATTCGGGAGATTTTTGTGAATGGAAACCGACATTTGAGAGGAAAATCTATACAGGCATGTTTAAGGAAAATTAGCAAAATCGGATTCATGATGAAACGAAATTTCCGCTACGGTATTTGCTTAGTGTACTACAACAGAAGTACTAACACTGAATAATGTATCATAGATCATAAAAAACGAATCAATATTTGTTAATACTCATAGTATTAACATCTGTGTTTGCATACATTTATGACACGTATGCGAGACACCAATGTGAGGAGAACACATTGGTAGGAACTGAAATAGTTCGAGAGATAACTACAGCATCTCCTCTTCATTCAGAATTATTTCTTTATCAATTTTCTTTATTCATTTAAAAGTTAATTTCATCAAATCCTTTCACACCAACTATTTCCAAACAGAATTCTTCTCAAGAAGTGTTAATATTAGTCATGGAGCTGACCATAAAGCTATAATAATCAGAAATCCATAATAATTAGATGAAAACATATTAATTCGACTCTGATTGTTTATTCATTGATGGAATAGTATCAGGTATCATACCAGAGGGAGTCAGTAAAGGTTGCAAGGATGGAGATGAAATCAGTCTACTAGCTCATCCTGGTGAAAATACCAAGCATGAGACACGGTGATTTTCAGGTAGTACTCCATGAATTCCTGTCTAAAAGGGAGATCTTAGTGCTACTGTCATAAGTTTAAATTATAAAGTATATTACTAACATTAACAAAACAAGATAATTAAAGACACGAATGATACTTCAAATTTTAATCATTCAATATTAATATTGTAATATTTGTAAATTGTACTTAAATTAATTTTGAGATTATATCTGATTGTCTTTTAGAAATTAATTTATGCCGTAACAACATTTCTTTCCCTGTGAACTAAAAAAGAGTACGTTTGTAGCAAGGTAGGTTAAGGTACTAATAATCCCTTCCACATTGTATTTTATTTGTTGTAGATTTCAACAAAATACCACAAAACTTTTTGGAGTAAAATTGCATTTGCTTCTAACGGGTTAGGAAACGCATTTAGAAAGTTACATTGCAACCAAAACGCATTTGTTCTGCGGCCAGTGACTATATACTCGTATAGGACTCCTTTATTGCATTCCGCGACCCAACAAGTTATTTTAGCAAAATCTAGGAATTGTTTTATGCAATTCTCACTTTTAACGTAGGTACACACTTTCTATCAATTTAATTCTGGAAAATGATAATGGTAATACTTAACAATTATTTTGAATAGTATGACTTAAGTTAATGAAGGGATTCTTAGTAATGCAGAAAAGTAAGTTTTTGTTTTGAACTGTTCTAATGCTGTTGGCCAACGTTGGCTTATACAGCTGCAACGAACGATAGAGAGCTAGTGTAAATGGCACTACAATCCCGCGGAAGGACTTATAGAGCGGTTGAAGGCCAGCTCCCGCCTGATATATATGACTTTAGTCTAGCAATCTCCATCAGGTTAAGCTTCATGCGGTTTTCTTTGAAAATTATCGTCATATTCTTGATGAACTGTCCACTAGCGACCACGATGAGAGATGTGACCTAGCTTTATACAGACATGAAGGTGTAAATAAATCTACAGACATACATTCAAGACCGTAAGTAATAGTATTACATGTAAGTAATGTCTACAATTATAAGTAATTTATGTATCAGCCTGAATTATTATACCATTAGAACTACAATAAATATGCAATCTAATTTGAAAAGAGTTAGAACTTAATTTCTTATGAATTCTTCCTAGATGAAGTTACAAACTGATCACAACTACGAGTACATACGACTTATGGTAAATGTCTGTAATATACAGGAATAAAGTTATTTGGCTCTCATAGATGATGGTTGCCACAATCAAATAGCAGTAAATTTCTCTTAGAGACAGCTAGATCCACTTCAAGTATCTATTCGACATAATCAAATACAACATAAAAACCTTATACAGAATCTAGTAATAGAAAACCAATTTTGTCATCTAGAAATACCGCACGAAATAAAATCAATTTCCTTATAAAACTATCGAGTGAGCCACAAAGCCTCGAATGACTTCGGTTAACCCAAGTGGCAATAATACACGAGCGAACAAGTAAAAGCCCAATATAAAACTTTAAACAGCTAACCGAATGGGGGTAATTTTAAAATACTCGAAATCACAAATTCATTCGGAGTCGAATAGCGCCGAACTTTGCTTTTATGATGGCTGTTTCACACGCCGTAATACGATTGCGACCATTCCGACTGGATTTTGATTGGAACTAGTTTGGTTAGATCAATTTGCAGTATTTTACCCGACTACATTTCGTCTTACCGAGGACTTTATGATTCGTTGTTTACTTTTATCGTATATGCTCTAAAAGAAATGTTAATAGATAAAAAACTAGAAGGTGATATTCGTGAATATTAAAATGCTTTATTAAATTAGTAAACAATAAAACATGATTTTAGTTAATCTCTTTTATTTGATAGTGTGGTATCAACATTTAAAGAAAATGACAGAGGATCGTAGCTAGTGGTAAGAACTCCACGGACAAGAGCGTTGCTGTTCTAAATGAAGGAACACTTTTTATTCATATTTAAGGAACAGTACGAACGGTGGTGTTGTTTTATATAAAAAGCATGGACATTATGACACATTATGACATCATACATGTGGACATATGCCCCATGAGCCAGCAACAGATCAAATTTCCTCCAGGTTCAAAACTTCGATTCAAAAGTAACGATTACGCCATCCAAGGCTAAGTGGAGCAACTAGCTCTAGCGACGGCTCCGCGTAACCTCAAGTTAATTGGGCCTGTTCATGGCATTAACATGAGTGGAAATATAAATGTATGTCAGTACAGAAAAACTCGTGGGTAAAAGCTAATATCTTTTTACAAGCTTTGCTTTTTGCAACCTGTCCCGTTGTCTGTCTATAATTAAATCTTGCAATTTAAATCTGATTCACTCCACGGTTTCCAATTGAGCCTGGTTTTACATGCATGTATAAATTTGATGACAATGCAATATTATTACGACATAGAACTGATCTGATGATGTAGTTGGAAGGTGGCCATAGAACTCCGTAATTAAACAACGCAACCCCATCGAGTTTGGGTCGTCTTCATGAGTTAATATCGAAAAAGTTTTTTTTTTAATATTCACTTAAAGAATCATTGTTTAGTGCTGCCCTAAAATAAATTAGTTTCCATATTTATTTAGAAATCACAATCACAAATCATTATAATGCATTCTAACCTCAATAAGACCTCGGAAATATGTTACCAGAAATCTACGTTGTAGCTTAGTAATCGTGAATTTCGTAATTACTCCCTCCTATTGGTACATAGTACGATATTTGAACTGTGTCTCTCCCATAAATTGCTATCTCCTAGATGATTATGTCAATCTTAATATATTTTGGTGTATGGTATAAGTTATAGAAGTACGTATTTATAATAATTTAATATAATGTTTTATATTCTTCGATTACAGTTTGTCTACTTATTGGAAAATAATTTCGGTTATAAAAAAGAGCATTCTTTTTTATACTAGAAATTCTTCTCCAATAAGTAATGTCCATACATTTTTTTTTTTAAATTGACGATATTTATAAGCTAGCCAAAAAGTATTCTTCTCAGAAATAAATAAAGAATAATCCAATGTCATTAATATAATTATAATTATATTATTTCTACATATATTACAAATACGGCCTGGGGAGAAACTGTTAATAATGTAGACTAATAACCTCGTTTCTTGCAATGTACCAGGCAAGTTGACCTCCATACTGGTACCATTCCTCAGATATCATCGTGATTTTCTGGTGAATTTGCCACGAGCTAACTACGATCACATTTTGACTTATCATGCTCCACTGATACCCCGCCAGTGTATACTGTCAGTGGAGGCGGGCTTTTAACATCCATTAAAATAATACGACCTCTTTGGTTTCGCATACTGTTACAATTTTTATGATCGCAGCTTTAATTACTCGCTCGATCCATTTTGTGTTCATAAGTATAGTTATTTGTAATGTCAGTGTTTCCGTCAGTTGTGTTAGGGGTTCCACAATCCTTGCCTAGTTTTGGACTAGAGGACGACGTGAACTGTCAAGGGTTATTATTATTATTGTTATAAATATTAAATCCGCCTTCAGCTTACATTTTTCACCGCATTTTATGTTAAGTAGTGCAACGTCAGTTCTCTAATATTAATTGACAAAGGTAAGATTGTAGATAATAAGAACTTTAACTTTGCAAGTAATTATTCAAATTGTTAGTGATTTCGCTAATTACTGCTTACGTTATAATTACGTCGTGTTTCTTCCGCTTCGGTATTCTAATTATTATAATGTTCAGCTGTTTGATTGAAATACTTTCATGGGTTCTTGGAAAGTTAATTCCAATGGGGAGAGTTAGTACGAAACTTAATTGACAAATGAAAGTTTGATATTTGGATTTATAAAAAAAAACTTTTTGTTCATTTACGTACACTTAGATTGTAGATTGAACTACCTGCCGTGGTTTTCTCGAGAGACTACAGCATGGGGTTTTTCATGAACGTCGGCAATGCGCGCGTTGTATCCCTGATGTTCTATAAGCTACGGTAACCATTTACCATCAGACGGGCCGTACCGTTGTTTGCCACCTACGTAGTATAAAAAAAAATTGTGGCTTCATTACACACTAATATCGCGATTTTAATCATCCCCCTCCCTACCATTTGTCACAGTTAATCACATTTGTGAGACTCCAACTCCTATGTGACATCACATATTTTGAAATTTGATTTCGGTAATAAAATAAATTTCTTATTTTGATAGGTTAAATATTATATATATAGATTTTGATATGTTATCATAAATTTAAGAACCCTACAATCCTCTTGTCACACAATGACATACTTTGACGATCCCCTTCCCCCGTAAAGTGTAAAGTGTAAGTTAAAATAATCCATTAAGTTTTTTTTTTAAACTACGTAGGAGCATACGGTCCATCTGATGGTAAACAGTTACCGTAGCCTATGGACGCCTGAAACACCAGGAATGTCTTGTGCGCATTGGCGATCCTTAAGAAACTTTAATGGTACTTAATAAGTAATAAACTATACACAAATAAATCTGTTTCTTCTATTACTTGATTGAAAGTGACTAGTGCAAAATAAAGAATGAAAGATTGTTAAAAACTTTCGAATAGATTTCCAAATTTAACACTTGACATTTGTTAGAAGTTTTTCACTTGTTTACATATAATTCTCGGGGAAATGATCGAGCATTTCTGATATAAATACTTTATAACCACTCTTTTTTATTCTTAGGCAAGGATAATGTGCCAACAAAGAACAAAAGACAGTTTTTGCAACAACAAGAAACATTTTTCAAAGAAAGGTTAACGTTTTATGACACTCAAAACCGGCGATGGAACTTAGGAACTATGTACGCAAGTACTACCGTGTTCGTAAGGAGGTATGTACACTTGATCCCATCATTTATTTAGCGTACTTTGTGATTCTATGGATGGTACAGAAAAAAATATTACGCTGACTACAAATGAATGGGATAAGGAAGAAGCAGATAATGAATTTATGATTCTCTATTTGTCGAGGAATTCTCTTAATATTTAAAGTTCATTTTCTGTATTCTTTAGTCAAAACTATAAAACAAAATTATATATACAAAATTTTATTGTCTACAATTACCATTGAAACATTTATCTCTCTATAAATAATTTTATTACATATTAATAATTTAAAGGCTTTTTCTGAGTATAAGTATAAAGATGACATTGTCACATGCCTTTTTGTGTCACACAATAACGTAATGTCAGTTCTGTTCCTGTATATAGGCGACGGTTACAACTTACCATCATGTAGGCCGTCAGCTTGTTTGGCATTCGTTTCAATCAGCTTCCGAGGTTTCCTCAAGAGACTACAGCATATGATTTTTCAAGTAGAGTATATTAAGGATTTTTAAGATGCGACAGCGCACGTGGTATTTCAGGCATCCATACCACCAACCAACAGATGAATCGTATCTTTTTTTGCCACCGTTGTAGTTACTATCACTTCCAGTTTTTCAATACTAGTGGAGCACAAAATGGCGGCCTATGAACAGTGACTCGAACTAAAAGGGCATTATACGAGCAGCCGGCAAATGGAAGGGAAGAGTTATGCGCGCATATCTAATGTTTACACCGTATAAAATGAAGTCGCTTTCGTTGTATGTTCGCTTAGATCTTTTAAACTACGCAACGGATTTTAAAGCAATAGATAGAGTGATACAAGAGGAAGGTATACATGAAATTCATAGATTTGTGTATATATATGTTTAATTCGGTAAAGTAGTTGTATATATATGTTTAATGTTTATATTTATTAATGTTATTTTGTTCTTTCTAGTATATGTAATTGGTTTGTATTTATTAGTTGTAATTTTGTTTTAATTATTATCATTAATATTTTAAATAGTGCCCTCTATCTCCCCCCCCCCCCCTCCCTTTTATATATTTTTGGTGCCACTGAAAACCAGCTGTATGTTTACCTAGGACATACATTAAAGCTGAGTGGAGCCATTTCAGTGCATTTTTTTTTTATATAATACATCCGTGTAAAGTTGGGTCCGGTCGCCAATATAATATAAAAAAGACATTAATAAAATTACTTTTACACTCAGCCCACGTAAGACAAAAGGATACAAGTGTGACTAATCCCTAAACATCGCCACTATATACTTCTGGGAGCACGTTTTCTCGAATAATCCATCAAACGAGCCATACCAACTTGTTCTGACATTGATGTATTAAGTTATTTAATCACGCTTACATATTTTATTTAGCGTGTTTAAGTGAAGCTGTAGCCTTGTGGGTGTGAAGAAGTGGCTTAGCCTTAATCGTGGTAGATCCAACCAAAGATGGTAACGTTCTCCCAATTTAAAAAAACAAAATGTAACCTGTTTTGATCCTTGCATTTCGAAATAGACTGTAAAAAGTCCCTTGCGTCCTAAGTCTTACATATTTCAGCCGTGAAGTAGATTGCTTTGTAAGCTGTATTTCAGTTTAAAATTAGTTATGTAATGGGTGCTTCCTTGACTTAATAATAAAAAATAAGATATAACCTAATTTGATCCTAAATAGACTGTAAAAGTTGCATGCGTCCTCAGTCTTGCCTTTTCAGCCGCGTAGTAGCTTAGTTTGTAAGCTGTATTTCAGTTCAAAATTAATAAAGTAATGGGAATCCTCAATTAAAAAACAATATCTAATCCGTTTGGATCTTTACATTCCGAATTAGACTTTCTAAAAAGACATCTGTATCCTTAGTCTCACCTATAGAAGCCATGTAAGATTGCTTTGTAAGCTGTATTTCAGTTCAAAATTAGTAATGTAATGGATGCTCCTAATTTAAAATATAACAAGATCGGTTGGATCATCTATGTCCTAAGTCTCACATATACAAGCCATGTAAGATTGCTTTGTAAGCTGTATTTCAGTTCAAAATTAGTAATGTAATGGATGCTCCTAATTTAAAATATAACAAGATCGGTTGGATCCTTGCATTCCAAAATAGGCAAAATAGGCTTTGTAAAAAGTCGTCTCTGTCCTAAGTCTTACATATTTCAGCCGTGAAGTAGATTGCTTTGTAAGCTGTATTTCAGCTCAAAATTAGTCGTCTCTGTCCTAAGTATTACATATTTCAGCCGTGAAGTAGATTGCTTTGTAAGCTGTATTTCAGCTCAAAATTAGTCGTCTCTGTCCTAAGCCTTACATATTTCAGCCGTGAAATAGATTGCTTTGTAAGCTGTATTTCAGCTCAAAATTAGTCGTCTCTGTCCTAAGCCTTACATATTTCAGCCGTGAAGTAGATTGCTTTGTAAGCTGTATTTCAGCTCAAAATTAGTCGTCTCTGTCCTAAGCCTTACATATTTCAGCCGTGAAGTAGATTGCTTTGTAAGCTGTATTTCAGCTCAAAATTAGTCGTCTCTGTCCTAAGCCTTACATATTTCAGCCGTGAAGTAGATTGCTTTGTAAGCTGTATTTCAGCTCAAAATTAGTCGTCTCTGTCCTATGTATTACATATTTCAGCCGCGTAGTATCTACCTTTGTAAGGTACAGTGTGATTACAGGATATGGAGACAAATCGTAGTCTTCCGGAATAATAACGTATCTGTGGTATTCCTCGCACGGTACAAACATTTGTATTCATGAATATGTCTGTTTGTATGGGTCTGGATGTTTTCTATGTATAATATGTATTTATTTACAAAAAAAATGTATCCATGTATTTATATCAGTTGTCTAGTACCCATAACACAAGCTCTGCTTAGCTTGGGACTAGATGGCGCTGTGTGAATTATCCTGAAATATTATTATTATTATATAATATAAGGTTATACTACTTGCCATCAGGTGGGCCTCAGGCTGGGCATCAGCTTTTTTGACATTCCAAATATATAAAAAGAACTACGTAACAAATAAAATGTATTATAAAAAACCAAAAAGTATATAACTTCTCAAAACAAATCTCTCTCAAGCACTATATTTACTATTTTGATTTGATTACATGTTAATGAAGAGCAGTTGTGTAACCCAACCTATGAAAATAGTCACAAAGTCTCTAGTTCTAGCTCCACTAAACCTGCTTCTTTAATTAAAGCCGTAATAAATTCAGATTTTATTACCATTAACATACAAACAATAATGAACTTTATTGCTAGGTGTATTAAAGCGATATTCTAACAGCATAGATTGCATAGGCCGTGGCATACCTTCACACATAAAAGTACTTTGTCAGAGAAACAAATGTGTCTCATACATATCCAACAATTTCATATTGCATAGAATAAAATTTTAATACTGTAGATGGTCCACAATATTTTGGGAATAATTTTATAATTCTATTAAGATCCTCTTTCCTAGCAATGTATCGTATGTTAGGTTGTACTTCCTCCCAGAAACCATGGTAATAAAAATAATTGGTGAATTTGCCACGTTGTGCTATCCGGACTTTTTTTTTTTTGTTTACGTCAGGAAAATCCATCATGGAGAACCATTTCCTTAGGGAGGAATGGATACTGCCGGACTCCTACCTGCTGTGCTATCCGGCCTGACCTCATGCTCATCTCAGCACCATAACACCATTCCATTATTATCAATAAAAAACAATACCTGTATAAAATAAGGATATTTTTTTAATAAATAGGTACATACATACAGATAAACCAAATTGATTCATGTAAAAATGTATTATAACATAGATAATAAATAAATAAATTACCCTGGACAATGAACATAGCGCCATCTAGTCCTACGGTAAGCAGAGCTTGTGTTATGAGTACTAGACAACTGACATAAATACTTAGATATTTTTGTTTGTTAATACATACATAATATACATAGAAAACACCCAGACCGATACAAAGAATCATACTCATGAATACAAATATTTACACCGTGCGAGGAATCGAACCCGCGACCATCCGGAGTGAAGCGGTGTGCTAAACCGCTAGATCACCGTGGCCGTAAACGACCGGTTGTTTTATTTTTTTTATAAGGCGTGTACCCTCTGTTTAGTTGTTTTTATTGATCTTTGGTGGCACTTCATCTATGTGTCGTTTGACGCTCGCGTCTCGGCGAAATGAAAATTAAATTTCTCAGTAATTTACAGGAAAGTCTTCATTTTAGAGGGCGACTGTTCAACAATGACCATGATGTACGTACTATAATAATATTAATAATATACCGGCGTAATTTACACAGCGCTAACTAGTCCCAAGCTATTCGACGATTTCGAAGGCCTCAGTGGTCTGGTGGTTTGGTACACCGCTTGACTATATGGTCGCGGGTTCGATTCCTCGCAGGATGCAAACATTTGTATTCATGAGTATGATTGTTTGTAACGGTCTAAGCGCTTCCTGTTTACAATATGTATGAGGTCACAAAAAAATCAAATTATTTATATGAATCTGTAAAAAGCTGACTAAATTGTTGTAGCAACTGTAACTTACAAGTACTGAAGTACATTTATGTAATACTAGCTGCAGCCGCGACTTCGTCCGCGTGGAATTGAACTTTATTTTTCTAAAATAAAAGTAGCCTAAGTTACTCCTTTTATTACATCAGCTACCTGTCAAAAAAAGTTCCGTCACAATCGGTCCAGCCATTTCAGAGATTACCCGGAACAAACAGACAGACAGACAAAAAATGTGAAATGTTATTTTGGTATATGTACCGTATTTATATTAATAGTGATAATAACTCACATAATGCATGTACGCATGCATATATACGTTACTAAATTTTGTGCAACAGAGCAAAAAGACCGTAACTCATTATTTTTAGCCAACTCGCTAACACTGATTTTCAGCTATAACCTTCAATATTTCAATTCCATAGCGAGAAAAACTGCTGTGTTATATATAGTATATATTTTATTCAATAACTGCATTTAATAAACATCATCATCATCATCATCTCAGCGGGAAGACGTCCACTGCTGAACAATTGCCTCCTCCAAAGATCTCCACGACGATCGGTCCTGCGCTGCTTGCGTCCATCGCCTTCCAGCGATCTTGACCAGATCCTCGGCCCACCTTGTTGAAGGCCTTCCCACGCTGCGTCTTCCTATCCGCGGTCACCATTTGAGGTCTTCATTGCCTCAACTGCCATCTGTCCTACGAGCTATGTGCCCTGCCCATTGCTATTTAATAAACAAAAGTTTTAAATCACTACAAAATTAACAAAACCAACGACAAACAATCCACAATGATTTATTAGTGGTATCGTAAAATTAGCGCTTTATTGCATGCGCCGGCGCACCCTTGACAATGATGAATCGATACATTTACTCTCAATCGAGTAAATCCGGAACACTACCTCTGGGAATCGTAACGAGATCACATCTCATGCGGTTATTTTCAGAATGACGCATTCTAGAAAAGAATGCTAAGGAATTATAATAAAATGTATAAATTCTACTGTGTATTCATATATTTGGCAGCCTCGATGGTCTAGTAGTTTAGCACACTGCTTTACTATCCGATGGTCGTGGGTTCGATGTTATGTTACGATTGTTGGTATCGGTCTGGGTATTTTCTATGTATAATATGTATTTATTTACAAAAAAAATGTATCCATGTATTTATATCAGTTGTCTAGTACCCATAACACAAGCTCTGCTTAGCTTAGGACTAGATGGCGCTGTGTGAATTGTCGCGAGATATTATTATTATTATTATACATATATACAGGCTGTAAGGGACAGGTTGGCCAAAACGAAAACAGCTGATTCAGATGAATGGTCTGAATCAGATGGCAAAGTATTTTCCCACCGGAAATGCACCACAGCCATATAATTAACGATTTTACAACGAGAAGTATCCCGGTGACACGTCAGTTCAGAACTGATCAGCGCGGGGAAGGATTTTAAATCGAATTACATTGATGCTTTATGGTATTTTATTATTATTTCTTTATATTATTACATAATATCATAGTTCACATAATTTTTAAAGAAAAAAAAAAAAGATAAAATATTTAAAAAATTCCGGAGAGAATTTTCACTGGTTTTCAATTCAGAATAATGGTCTGAATTTACAGTTTCTGTGTTTGACATCCTGTACCTTACACCAGGTATATAATTGTCTGGAGCGGGAACACAACACACCAGGTATATAATTGTCTGGTGCGGGAACACAACACACCAGGTATATAATTGTCTGGAGCGGAAACTCAACACACCAGGTATATAATTGTCTGGAGCGGGAACACAGCACACCAGGTATATAATTGTCTGGAGCGGGAACACTACACACCAGGTATATAATTGTCTGGAGCGGGAACACAACACACCAGGTGTATAATTGTCTGGAGCGGGAACACTACACACCAGGTATATAATTGTCTGGAGCGGGAACACAACACACTAGGTATATAATTGTCTGGAGCGGGAACACAACACACCAGGTATATTATTGTCTGGAGCGGGAACACAACACACCAGGTATATAATTGTCTGGAGCGGGAACACAACACACCAGGTATATAATTGTCTGGAGCGGGAACACAACACACCAGGTATATAATTGTCTGGAGCGGGAACACAACACACCAGGTATATAATTGTCTGGAGCGGGAACACAACACACCAGGTATATAATTGTCTGGAGCGGGAACACAACACACCAGGTATATAATTGTTTGGAGCGGGAACACAACACACCAGGTATATAATTGTTTGGAGCGGGAACACAACACACCAAGTATATAATTGTCTGGAGCGGGAACACAACACACCAGGTATATAATTGTCTGGAGCGGAAACACTACACACCAGGTATATAATTGTCTGGAGCGGGAACACAACACACCAGGTATATAATTATCTGGAGCGGGAACACTACACACCAGGTATATAATTGTCTGGAGCGGGAACACAACATTTTAACGAATAATACCATCCTTTTTATAATCTATTTAAAAACCACAGACTACATTCTTCAATAGTGACTGTATCGATTCGTCACTGCCTGTTAGCTGTTACTTCGTTACAGCTGGTGCGCTTGCGCATGCGTTGTTTCTGCCCTAATTTATGGTCGTCTCGTTTAGTCCGATCTTGTTTGTCTATGGTTGTCGTTTTAAATTGGAAGTGATTTCTCTCTTTATTTTAGTGAATCTAATTTAAAATGGTATTGTATTAAGTACCAGTAGTATCCGCGACTTCGTCCGCGTGGAATTTAACTTTATTTTTTTTAAATGAAATACTAGTTAGTCTCTATTATATCAGCTACTTGCCAAAAGAAGTCCCGTCAAAATCGGTCCAGCTATTTCAGAGATTAGCCGGAACAAACAGACCGACAGACAGACAGACAAAAATTGTAAAAAAAATTATTTTGGTGTATGTACCGTATTTATATTCATATGCATGTAGTAAAAAACTATTATTTCAATATTACAAACAGACACTCCAATTTTATTTATATATATAGATTTAAGTAGTCGTACACAATATACGACTAACCGACTTCAGCCACCAAGTAGTTCGCTTTAGAGTAGCTTAACTTATTTGCTTCTACTTGGTAGTAAAGAAAAAAACAAAATCAACCTAAGAGCGTATTTAGTTTTGGCACACCACGTTATCATTAGTTGACAATGTCAATGACTATCATCTTAGATAATAGTCGTGAATAATTGTATAAAGGTTTGCCTGTCTGACTGTTCTTGCTAATCTCTAAAACGGCTGGCCCGATTTTGACGAGACTATCACTCGCAGATAGCTAATGTTGTGAAAAGTAACGTATGATGATATTACTCTGGCGAAATAGGAGATAGCAGTTACATTATGTGGCAAACTGAAAATAACAGACTATTGTATTACACAGATAAGTTGAAAATATCATCTACCGTAAACTCGATGAAAATATCCTACGATGCCTCGGTGATCTAGCGGTTTAGCACATCGCCTTACCTCCGATGTTTGCAGGTACGATTCCTCGCACTATACAAACATTTGTAATCATGAGTACTATTGTTTCTATTAGTCTGGGTTTCTAGCAGAGCAGGTTTTCACATTATATCTTAAGGATAAATGTAACACTGTATTGTACAATTAATAAATAAATAAATTTACAAATAAAAATGTATTTAAATATATTTAACAAATTTCTAGTACCCACAACACAAGCTCTATATAGCTTAATGCTGCTTAAATTGTCTTTATGTTTGTTAAATATTATTATTCATTGTTCAAATTATTATCCAACGAATGTCTGGAGAAAAATCACTTTTTCCAATTTGTTTGTATTCGATAAATGTATTTTTTAATTAAAACACTTCCTGTTTATCATCTAATTCTGGATTCCACCTTTTGAAGTTCATAGCCCTAAGTAGAGAATTTCTAACAACAATTTCATCATAATTTACCTCTAAATTGTAATGTACACGTGCTTCGAAACGTTATTTTGGCTTCTATTTATAAACCTTACTTAGATGAAAATCATAATTAAATAATAACACTTAGGTATAGTTGTATTATAAGTAATATTATTTTATGAGGAACCTGTTAATTATATATATGTATTTAATATCGACTGTTAACTCAGATGGGGTAGTCAGGGACTGTTCAAATAAGTAGGTAGTTTTTTCTGTGTACCTTCAGTTTCTTTACCAAGTGTAAGATATATCAACTCTATGTACTAGTTTTTACTATTTTATTTTTAATAAACTTTACTTGTCTCAAACAAATACTAATATAAGTGTTGCCCATACAATAATATAACTTAAAACTAATAAAGGAGACAAAACGGTCTATAACTCAGTGAAAGCAGTGAGTCCACCCTCTCTGCTATTCTGTTATAGCCTTTATCAGTAAAATAATACAATATGAGATCGACGACAATGATAGCACATTAAGTTAAATTCTAAACTACAACTAACAAAGTAAACATAAAAATTGTCAATAACAAGTTTACAAATTAATAAAATTGGACAATAACAAACTTAAATATATTTATATATAATCTAAACATTATTCAGGATTAGTTACAACATTAAATAAAAACTAAGAATTATTCAGAATTATTTTATCATATATACCATCAGACGCAGAATTGCGCGTACACACATATATCGACACAACTTAGTAGATTACAATACTACGAAACGACGGATTGTTTTTGCAGCAACCATTTGTTATATTTGCGCCTAAATATTGGTAAGGATAAAGTATGTATTATAATAAAATAACAACTATATAACATTAATTTAACTATGTCTCTAACACAAATATCAATTCACTTTAGCAGTTAAAATACTACCAGCACATCCTGGGCTCAAAGACCGTATGCCGCGGCCTACAAAAACCCTCCATACTATAAAAATACAGAGGAAATATCAATGGGGTTATACGCAACTAGTTTAATAATACAGAGTAATAATGAAACTACCTTCTTTTAATATTTTTAAAATATCAAATTTTTCAATAATATCGATGTGAATCCTAACACAAGACAGTTACAAAGACCTAACCTTACGGCCCGACACATTCATCAGGTACAGTTAAAACCACTGTATGAATGAATGAAACTCTTTATTGTTCCGCTCACAGAAAGTACAGATACATATATAATCATCATCGTTACATAGTATAAAATAAATTCGCTGTCGCTGTCTGTCCCTATGTATACTTAAATCTTTAAAACTACGCAACGGATTTTGAAGCGGTTTTTTTAATAGATAGAGTGATTCTAGAGGAAGACTTATATATATAATACATGTACACCCGAGGCGAGTAGCTACTTATGTATAAAAAGTAAATAAATTGAGTTTTAAATCAAGAAAATTGTAGCAAAACGTCTTCTGGACCCTAATACGTACTGAAGAACCCTAAGAAACTCGGAGCATCAAAACGTATGACTGAACTAGTAACTAGTGAGGTGACATTTCAAACATGATTTTCCATGTTAAATTCCACATTGTTAATTTGACGTCGTGGTGAACGCAACACTTTCAGGCACAAGTTCCACACCGCTCGGGGGGCGTTTGGGGGCTTGGGGCGAGCCCCATTGCCCCGGCATATCCAGTTATTCGGGTGTTGTTGACCCCGAGTTGATGATAACTCGGGGGCGACAACCCCCCAATAACTGGATTCAAGCCCTTATTAGTACTCGCTAACAAGGGCAGGGTATCCAGATAACAGCATTCAATGCTGTTATCTGGATACTATACAATTTATAGACTTAACGAGTAACCATCTATACATATGAATAAAATTGGTGTGTCTGTTTGTAATATTGAAATAACCAATTTTTAATACATGAATATGAATATAAATACGGTACATACACCAAAATAACATTTTTTACAATTTTTGTCTGTCTGTCTGTTTGTTCGGGCTAATCTCTGAAACGGCTGGACCGATTTTGACGTGACTTTTTTTGGCAGGTAGCTGATGTAATAAGGAGTAACTTAGGCTACTTTTATTTTGGCAAAATAAATTTAATTTCCACGCAGACAAAGTCGCGGGAACAGCTAGTTACACATAAAAATACATTTATTCAGTAAGAAAAATCATTACACAAACTACCATGCATTTGCACATATAAGTATACACACATATACTATTTTGTTTAATTGTTATTGCTGGTTCAAAAGTACTTTTGTATTTTTTATTATGATCATTTTTATATTTCGACTACTGGTCTACCGCTAGTAATTATATAACACGGGATATCATGCGGGAACGGATAGTTATATATATTAATAATATATATTATTGACGACCTCGGTGGTCTAGCGGTCTAGCATACCGCTTTACGACCGATGGTCGCGGGTTCGATTCCTCGCACGGCACAAACATTTGTATTCATGAGTATGATTGTTTGTATCGGTCTGGGTATTTTCTATGTATAATATGTATGTATTTACGAAAAAAAAAATTATCTATGTATTTGTTTCAGTTGTTTAGGACCCATAACACAAGCTTTAGCTAGCTTAACTTGGGTCTAGATGGCGCTGTGTGAATTGTCCTGAGATTAAAAAAAAAAAAAATATATATATATATATATAACTATCCGTTCCCGCAACTTCGTCCGTGTGGAATTTAACTTTAACTTTCTAAAATAAAAGATTTTTTCTTAAATAAAAGCAGCCTAAGTTACGCCTTATTACATCAGTTACATGCCAAAAAAAAGATACGTCAAAATTGGTTCTGCCATTTCAGAGATTAGCCGGAACAAACAGACAGATAGACAAAAATTGTAAAAACTGTTATTTTGGTGTATGTACTGTATTTATATTCATATGCATGTAGTAAAAAACGGTTATTTCAATATTACAAACTGACACTCCAATTTTATTTATATGTATAGATGATGACATGTATTAATTAAAATCACTTAAAAGTACTAAATAATCAAAATTAACAATAGTTCCCGCCAATTGTCACTCGCCAATCCGCCATATTGCGTCCGCCATATTGGTTATTGACGATTATTATCTTTAACGATTATTGCCCTGTTCGCCCACTGGCCATACGATTTCCGAATTAATTTTAATACTTCGATTCTGTGGACGATTTGAATGCGTTTCGATTTAAACCAAATATCATGTTTTTGAACGAGGATTTCCCGTCGATTCTGGCTCCATTCTGTTTGTATTACGAGTATTCAACCTTTAAATGTTTAATTTTAATCACAATAAAAAGATGGCTGGCAAACAAAAATATTTGATAGCATTTATTTCGCTTTAATTGGGAACCGATGGATTCCATTTACGTATAGATATTAGGATTTCATGTTTACATTGATTTGAATATATCTATATGTATTTAGTACTGAAATTTATTATTAATAAAATTATATATACATTCTCAAAAAAAAAAATTTTTTTATAATAATAATACAATCTATAATAAATACATATATAACTGAAAGGTGACTGACATAGTGATCTATCAACGCACAGCTCAAACCACTGGACGGATCGGGCTGAAATTTGGCATGCAGGTAGATGTTATGACGTAGGCATCCGCTAATAAAGGATTTTGATGAATTCTACCCCCAAGGGGATAAAATAGGGGATGAAACTTTGTCAATTTTAAACCGATCGGGCTGAGATTTTGCATGCATAAAGCTACTATGACATAGGCATCCCCTAAGAAAGGATTTTGATAAATTTCACCCCTAAGGGTATAATATAACGCGAGCGAAGCCGCGGCCAAAAGTAAAGTAAGCGTGGTGCTATTTGCACCGTTCCTTTATCAAGAGAATTAAGAAATCCTTGTGAATGTGCCCGAGCGGAGCTCGATTCCTATTCACTATGGGAATGGTCCCAAGAGTCAATAGGAATTGAGTATACCTAGATGAGAATTCATCCATAAAAAAATTATATCACATCTTAGTAGATTATTATTTTAAAGTAAATAATTACTGCACTACATTTTAACCAAGGCATTAAACAGAATTACTGCTATAAAATTTAATTTACGACTGGAACGCAACAATTTTAACATAACTTGTTTTTACAGGAGCTATAAATCTGGAGAGAACTAATAAAGTATACGGACTGACAAATGCTCTCTATATATAAAGTGATAATTTACATTCTTTGAACGCACGGCTCTCTCGGTTAGTGCGCGCTATCTTCTTTTATGCCCTTGGATTTATTCTATTGTATGGTGTTTCAAGAATATATTTATTCACAGAAGAAAAGTATAGGTAGGGGATTGTTAGTAATGTGGACTGATGATCCTATTGCTATCATGTACCATGTCATGTGACCTCCGCGCGGTTTCCTCTGGAAACCATTATGATAAATTCTTGATGAATTTGTCACTGACCTCATGCTCATCTTATATTTGATTTAATTTTCCACTGGTGCTCCGCCAGCGTAAACAGTTAGCGCAAACGGGTGCATCATTCCATTATCATTTAAAAAAATTCAGATGGTAGAGGAGAAAGGGGATTGTTAGTGAAGTGGACTAATGATCTTAACGCTAGCAATAAACCATGATAGGTAGACCGCCACGCGATTGTCCCTGCAAACCATCGCGATACATTCTTGGTGAATTTGTCACGATGGGCTAACTGACCTGACTTCATGCTCATCTTATCATCTTCCACTGGTGCCCCGCCAACGTAAACCGTTAGCGCAGGCGGGTGCACACATTAGAAACAAATAGTCTTGCAAATGCGAAAGTGTTACATATGAATGTGGATAAGAGCAGACGAAGGCCGAATAAGATATGGGTGGTATAGCGAATTCCTTGATAAGATTTTATACTAATTTTTATTTTTTTAATAATATTCTTTGACATATTCTTTATTGTACACTTTCTATTCATACTAGTCGCATTTTATTTTATCTCCGTATTTTCCTCATGAAAACCCTGAGCACCTCTCACTCATCAGACACGTTTGATACATCCGCTTCAGGTGGAGTTATATAAAAAACACAAGTACACATTTCAAATACTAGCTCGAAATAACACCGAACTGACGGTAGATTTGATATATCATAAGAGTAATAGATCTATATGAATAAATATATTTAATTTGATATACTTCAGTTCGAAATTACGAGTAATTGTCATGACTTTTGACATGTTTAGTGGTGGTAGCTTATTCTCGTCGCGAATCGATTCGCACAATACAAGTTGACACATGTATTTACGACAGTTGTTCCTAGTTCGCTGTTTGGTTCATTTTATATCGGATAGTGCTCGCTGGGTCGTAAGTAGGAGTTGTTTACAAAAATATATTAAAAAGACAGAGGTTCGTCGTAAAGTGATGAAAATTAGAAGATGCATGTATTTTTCAATTCTAAATAAAAAAACTATACTAAAAAAAATAAAAAATTCTCAGTTTGCCCTTTGGTATAAAGTGTACGTATATTGTATTTGTGCATTAAATAAATTATATTATAAATGCGAAAGTATGCCTGTCTGTTTATTAATTCAACAGCTATAATATTAACAAAATTTTATGTGAAGATAAATTATATCCCGAAAGAGGACGTATACTATCTTTTATTCTATCAAATAGAAGATAAACTTCGAGTAACAGCTAGTGTCATCTTCTTTATTATTCTTTCTTTATTTTTCTTTATATATAACTAGCTATCCGTACTTACTCGCGTATGCTAATGGTTTACGCTGGCGGGGCACCAGTGTAGGATACTATAAATATGAGATCAAGTCATAACTGACTGATAGGCTAACGCCTATCGTGATAAATTCACCTGGAATTCGGCACGATGGTGTCCAGGGGAAACCGTGTGGAGATCAACCTGACATGGTACGTTAATAGAGATAGGGTCATCACTCCACATTACTAACAATCCACTTTCCTCCAATCGCAAGATATCCAACTACGAATGTATATTTTATTATAAATAAATTTGAGTTGCGCGTTGAAAGCCGTGTTATTTCGTGAACTGTTTCCCGGGGGCTAATATTTATTGTGAAACATTTATGCGAGCGTGGGTGTTGAAATATTATTGTATATTGATGTTATTTTAACGACAAATAAATATTATGATTTATCTTCATATTGAAATTATGAATATTCATATTTGATTGTCATTGTTTTTTACTCAGAGCTATTTAATTGGTCTCAGGGGCATTTTGTCAAGTTGGACGTTAGATGTACCGAAAATAATTTCAATTTGCTCAGACAGTATGAAGTAGAGATGTGCTAACTCGTAATAAACATGACTCGAGTTAAAATTCAGGTAACTCGAGTTAACTCGAGTTACTTATGGAACGCATAATCATTTTATTGATAACATAATCGGACGAATATGCGAAAAAAATTATGACAACCTCAAATCAATATTATTTGTGACGAATGAAAATTGTATGATATGAAATGATCGTAAAATTTCATGTCATTGTCAGTTCGATGACAGAATCATGCTCTCGCTTTCACTTGATTTATTCGTTTACCAGTTGAATTCTTTCAACTCGAGTTGACAGAATTCAACTCGAGTTAACTCGAATTATGCGCAAATCAAGTTAACTTGAGTTGACACATCTCTAGTATGAAAATCTCTATATAAGAATCATTGATAAAAATAAATGTAGAAGAGAGTTACCATGGCGTAACGCCTGGTAAATTGCTGTGTGTGGCACAATAAGCTGACACCGCTACCAGGAACAGCAAATTACCACGAATCGGCACCTAACACCAATTATTAATTGTTATATTTTTACAGTAGTCTTGTTCGATCTTTAGACATAATTACACTTTTTGTACTTTAATAATTTCATTTGTTTTAATTAAATAAAATATATTTTTTAAAAGGCAAATATCGCCCGCCGTAACATAAGTGGCGCAGTCGGTAGGATCGCGGCACTCTAGGACTTTGCAAATAGAAGTCCTCGCGCGAATAGACTCTTCGTGTGTTGAGAACTAGAGTGAACGGTGCTAATCGTAACTATCCGCGATCTCATAATAAGAACTATAACGGCGGCATATTGAAGACTTGCGGGAATCCGGAAAATTGGAGACCTGTGATCGACGAGACCCGAAACGGAGATGCAGAAGATGCTGTGTTGGTGAGTACTCTATTACTTTCCAAGTACATCCTATGCTCTATTTCCTTTCGTATTTAATTATAAGTGAACTTTAATGTGTATCTGTCTATAGGCTCGTATCGCTATAGATTTCACAAGTCAATTTAAAATCAATTGAATTCTGTGTGTATACACGTATTAATAGTAGTATAGTTATTATCATAAATATAAAATATTATTAAAATGGAGTTCGCAGCCGACTATAAGATGATTACTGACCTCATGCCCAAATACGATGGGAACCCTAAAAGATTAAACTTTTATTTAAGAGAAGTTGATAATTTAATGGGACTTATCCACCCAACAGCGGATGCAGGCTCTCTAGCTATAGTTTGTCTTATAAAAAGTCGCCTTAGTGGTGCGGCGATTGACGCGATAGCTTATGAGGAGTCATTAAACAGTTGGCCCGATATAAAACGCGTTTTACTAACACGTCTAGGAGAACCTAGGAACGAGATTCAAGTTATGCAAGAGCTCACACGTATCCGTCGGAATAAAAACGAGGATGCGGAATCCTTCGGTAAAAGGATTAGGGACCTTTTAGATACTCTGTATATGGTTGGGCAACACACCGACAAATCGTACTATGAGAAAATGGCTATTGAGCAATATATCAGTCAATTGGACTTCCATATATCAATAGGCGTAAGAATTATGATGCCAGGTACATTGGAACTTGCAATAGTAACCGCACGACAGGAGGAGACGAAATCAGTTACTTATAAGAATAATTCTAGTTTTAATTCCCAAAACCAACAGCAAAAAGCTACAAAAATAGATAATTATAAACCTAATAATTTTCCACGTCAATTTCATGGTCAAGTAGGTACACCATTCAATTTTTCAACGCAGCCACATTTTTCACGACAAATGCCATTTAATCAATATGTACCTCAACAAAATAATCTCAGCCCGGAACAACGGCAACAGTTAGTTAATTCATTATTACCCTGGAAGAATAGACCAATCCCCGGTAATTTTAAGCAAAACTCAGGCAACTTTAGGAGTAACAATAACCAGCAAAGACAGCCGAACGTTCCACAGCAACAGGTAAGTCCGACTCAACTTACATCTGACGTCACTATGCGATCGGTTAACAAACCGACACCTCCACAATACGCATACGAGGAATTATTCTACACTCCGTACGAAGGTAAGTCCGACACACCTCAGTATTATTGCAACCCGTTAGATTATTATTCCCCTCATGACGAACAGCATAACAATTACTACCCTAACACTAACTTAATAGAAGAACAAATTGAAACATCTCAGGATTTTCCCGAAACTCAGGACGAAGACGACCAGAGTTGATAAAACTAAACCACCAAGATAAAGATCATCTCCCGTACATAATAATCCCCGAGTTTAATGGAAAGTTTCTCATTGATACTGGCGCCTCACGTTCTATGATATCGCCCGATGTCATTCAATACGCGAAACTCGAACAATGCATCGATTACGAACCATTCGAGGTAAAGACAGCTCACGCGGTGACGCAACATGCATATGTCGCTCATTTGCCCCTACCATCAGTCTTTAACTCGAACGTCACTCACAAATTTCTCATTTTCGAGTTTGACAATAAATATAAAGGATTAATTGGATTAGACCTATTAAAATCACTCTCGAGTAATATCGATTTAAAAAATAAAATACTTCGCACCCATACTACTGACATACCAATTTATTTCGATTACCCCAAAAAGAATATTCGATTAGAACCGATGTGCCAAAAAATAATTAAAATTAAATGTAACTACACAGACGGACAGTATATCCATGACGAGTACAGTTGGACACCCGGTTTAGTATCTCCCGCGGCAATAGTTAAAGTTCATAATGGGACATTCCTAACATCAATCATTAATTCAAATACAGAAAAGAAAATTATTACAAACAAATCCCCAATCGAATTACAACCATATAAGCAAAAAGAAAAACCGATTCATTATTCATATTCAATGCAAAGTAATATAAATATTGATAAAGAACTATGTGAAAATTTAAAGAAAATTCGATCTAGCCATATGAACGAAGAAGAGGAACGCGAGATAACTAAATTGTGCTATCAGTATAGAGATCTATTTTATTCCGAAAACATCCCTTTAACCTTCACTCACGCTGTTAAACACGAACTAATATTAACTGACGACACCCCGATTTTTGTACGTAGTTATAGACAAGCCCCACAACAAAGATTAGAAATTAAATCCCAAATCGATAACCTTATGAAACAAGGCATTATCCGCGAAAGTATATCACCATGGTCATGCCCTGTACACATAGTCCCTAAGAAGCCTGACGCTTCTGGCAAAGTCAAGTGGCGATTAGTCATTGACTATAGGCGACTTAATGATAGGATTATTGAAGACAAATATCCTTTGCCGAACATTAGCGATATACTCGATAGACTAGGACGTGCACAGTACTTCAGTACAATAGATCTAGCAAGTGGGTACCACCAGGTAGAAATGCACCCTCGTGATATTGAGAAAACAGCATTCTCAACAGAAAAAAATGGGACATTTCGAATTTTTAAGAATGCCGTTTGGTCTCAAAAATGCTCCAAGTACATTCCAGAGACTAATGGATCATATTTTACGTGGACTCGATAACGTCTTTACATATTTAGATGACGTTATAATAGCTTCTACGTCACTACAAGAGCACATGAATAAATTAAAACAAGTATTTGATCGTTTAAAAACTCATAATCTCAAAATTCAACTCGATAAATCAGAATTTTTACAGAAACATGTACAATTCTTAGGACATGAACTAACAGCCGACGGACTTAAACCTAATAAAGATAAAATAAAAGCTGTTTTAAATTTCCCTATCCCAAAAACACAGAAGGACATTAAGTCTTTCCTCGGTTTAGTTGGTTATTATAGAAAGTTCATTAAAGATTTTGCTAAATTAACAAAGCCTATGACTATTTGTTTAAAAAAAAATCACAAAGTTACACATACACCTGAGTTCATAGATGCTTTTAATAAATGTAAACAAATACTAACCAACGACCCACTCTTGCAATTCCCCGACTTTGACAAGGACTTTATACTTACCACAGACGCATCAGACTTTGCTCTCGGAGCAGTCCTCTCTCAAGGCTCGTTAGGTTCAGACAAACCTATTGCATATGCATCTAGGACACTTTCTGAAACAGAAACCCGCTATTCAACTATTGAAAAAGAGTTGCTAGCTATAGTATGGGCGGTAAAATACTTCCGACCATATTTATACGGCCGTAAATTTACTATCTATACAGATCATCGACCATTAACATGGCTGATGTCCCTCAAAGACCCAAATTCAAAATTAACAAGATGGAGGTTAAAATTAGCTGAGTATGATTATAAAGTTATATACAAAAAGGGTAAACAGAACACTAATGCGGATGCTTTATCCAGAGCAAAAATATTTCATAATAGCATTGAATCCCTGTTAGTAAATTTCGATGACAACGATGACGACGAAATTATCCCACGTATATTTGAAAACGCACGTAGGGAACTTGAATCTGAAGCTGCTGAAGCTGACCCCCCTGAAACCCAAGTAAACCCTTTAAATGTACAGCCTACAATAAACCCACCTACAATACAAACACATACATCAACCGATAGTATGAGTACAACTTCATTTGAGCCAGGTCACCTCATATCTACCAAACACACCCAACCAGATAACGACAATATAGGAATTCCAATTATAGAAGACGCTATAGAAAGACAGCAAAAACAATTCTACATAAGGTTCACTCCAGGATCTATATATAGAGTAGAGGATAGGTCCACAAATTCTAAAACAGCAATTAAAGATGTATTTATACCAATTAACAATACTGAACGCGAAATAATAAATTTTCTAAAAGAGCATACTGTAGCAGATAGAGTTTTTCACTGTTACTTTCTCGACGAAAACCTTTATTTAGAATTTTCAAAAATATACACCACAGTCTTTAATGAAAGAGGCCCAAAGTTATTTAGGTGTACAACCCGTGTCACATTAGTAGAAAATAAGACAGAACAACAAAATCTTATAAAAAAATATCACGAAGGTAAAAATATACATCGCGGTATTCAGGAAACGTATAAACATCTACGTAGAAATTATCACTGGCCGAACATGCTCCTATCAATTCAGGCTTTTGTAAATAAATGTGACATTTGTTTAAAAGGTAAATACGAACGCAATCCTTTAAGACCAACATTGATGAAAACGGAAACACCTACTAAACCTATGCAACACTTATTTATGGATCTATATTCTACTGGCGGAGGAACATTTCTCACTATCATTGATAATTTCTCGAAGTTTGCGCAAGCTGTGCCCTTACAAGCCTCCAGCAGCGTACACGTTGCAGATGGCCTACTACAGATATTTGCTATACTAGGTTTGCCCCTAAAGATAACGACAGACTCAGACACTAAATTCGACAACGACATATTAAAAGAAATCTGTGCATCACATAATATAGACATACACTTCACTACCCCATATAACCCCAACTCAAATTCCCCTATAGAAAGATTCCATTCAACAATCGGCGAAATTATACGCATTCAACGCATGACTAACAAAGATGACACTATACAAACACTTATGAGATATGCAGTTATCGCATATAACAATTCCATTCATTCCACAACAGGTTATACTCCACACGAATTACTTTATGGACATACGGCGGCTAGAAACCCATTAGAACTCTATTATAACAAAGAGTTTTACCAAGACTTTGTACTTACACATAGGACAAACGCAGAAGCAGTGCAGCAGTCTGTGGCAGCCAATCTGTCTAAAAATAAAGAACAGGTAATAAACAAGCGAAACCAGGAAGCAGAGGAAATACGTCTGAAGGTAGGTGAAACCGTTTATAAGCAGGTGGCAAAAACAGCGAGAAACGACAAAACAAAACCAGTTTTTAAAGGCCCATATAAAATTATTCATTTACACCCTAACAATGTGGCTGAAATAATAGGTAACCACCCTAATTCCAAATCTATAAGAGTACATTTCAAGTTATTACGAAGACCCCACCTTGTTCCAGGACGATCATCTCCGGAGCCCTCATGCTCACATCAGCAACCACCGTGAAAATCACTCCCATTGATAACTCTAATGGTATACTTTTGCTAAAGCAGGGGTTAGTCCTTAGACAAATAGATACTTTTAACTTAGTATGTGCCTACAACATTAGTTATTTATATACAACTACATTAAAGCTGAGTTCTCTATATGCAAGTACCAAGTTTTATGATGATAAGATAATTCCAGGAGAGTTGCATAAATCATATACAGATCAAATAGAGTATAAAATACAGATGATACAAAGCAAAATCATAGCTATTATACCCCATAATAGAGTACGACGCGGAATTTTTAACGGATTAGGTTCTTTAGTAAAAACAGTTACAGGCAATCTAGATTACGATGATGCAGTAAAAATAGAGCAACAAATTTCTAATCTCAATAATAAAATACATTCTATACAAGAAAAATCTATTGTAATAGCTCAAAAGACTATTGCAGAATTTGCGAATCAATTAGATAAGATAAATCAAAATCAAAATAGGTTAAGTTTAATTATACAAAATATAACGCAGCATTCTAATATAGTATTTAGGCAGTTTAGTTTATTACAAGTTCATATACAAATAGATTTTAGTTTACAGTTAATATTAGATAAGCTAATGATCTTAGAAGACGCTATGGCATTCGCACAAATAGGTATCATGCACCCCAGTGTAATAAATACTAAAAACTTAATTATTGAAATGTTAGATATGAAACGTAAATATAGCTTCAATCCCGTGGCACCGATCTATCTAGAAAATATTCACGAAATAGAAAAGTCTATAGAGGTTAAAGCTTATAGTACAGAACAATCATTAAATTTCATTTTAGAAATACCCTCAGTAGAAACAGCTACCTATGACCTTATCCATATGTATTCTATTCCTAACAAAGACAACCTTACCATTATTCCCAAATCCAAATACCTAGTACTTGGGAAGGGAGAGTACACGTACATAGATGAAGATTGTCGCAGCATCACCGAAGACGTACACATCTGCAAGCAGTTGTTACTGAAATCCTTACAAGACGCTGGAGATTGTATCACAGCAACAATAGAACATAAAATCAACCACGAATCTTGTCCATACGCAAAAATGATGATAAAGAAGGGAAAGTTACAAAATATTAGTCCTAGTAGCTGGCTTCTTATCACCAACACTCAAGAGGTCCTGAAAGCAACATGTGGTACTGAAATAACGTATCACACCCTCAACGGAGTACATCTCATCGCAATCCCCAACGAGTGTTACGTGCAAGTTTTAAATAAAACTCTACAAACTCATAGCAATACTGTAACCATTGAAGACATTATTCCATTACCAAAGCAGGAGGCAATAAGAACAGATGAAATTCAAGCAAAAATACAACTAGAAGACATCTCCTTAGACAATATACATGAACTCATAAAAACAGCGCATTATATACAAGATGATGTGGATAATAATGAGACTTTCATATCACTAAAACCAAGTTGGACTACCATCGCCCTATACCTCCTTGGGTTAGGCTATTTGAGCTGGAAATTAATTACATATATAACTACCCGAAGGAAGAAGATGGCCGCAGACCAGATTGCTAGACCATCCCCGCAGAAGAACAGCGAGACGCGGTTCTATCTAAAGGAGGGAGGAGTTACCATGGCGTAACGCCTGGTAAATTGCTGTGTGTGGCACAATAAGCTGACACCGCTACCAGGAACAGCAAATTACCACGAATCGGCACCTAACACCAATTATTAATTGTTATATTTTTACAGTAGTCTTGTTCGATCTTTAGACATAATTACACTTTTTGTACTTTAATAATTTCATTTGTTTTAATTAAATAAAATATATTTTTTAAAAGGCAAATATCGCCCGCCGTAACATAAGTAGAGCTTTTACATTTTTTTGGTTATTTTTTATTTATTTTAAAACCTTTTTAGTGTACAGTTTGATGCAGTCCTAACTACCAAACTAGCTTGAGCAGTATCAGGAGTCAGTTCTTTCCCAAAATAAGGATAACAGTTTTAATTTACATGTAGACATAAACTTAATTAATATACATGAATAGCACTATGGACATCATGTTTTTTTATGAATAATAATGGAATGGTATACTCGCCTTCGAGACCGATTTATGCTAGTGGAGCACCAGTGAGGATGACAGGATGAATATGAGGTCAGGTTAGTTAGCCCATCGTGACAAGTTCACCAGGATTTATCAGGATGGTTTCCTTCCCCCTGGAAACCATCCATCCCACGTGGATGTCAACCTGACAGAGTACATAACAAACAATCACCTTTCCCCCCTCCCGGACATCATGTTATCATGTGTCCTCCGTGATACCAATCACGTGTTGCCATTCCAAACGACTAAGATATCATGCCTCTTTTCCTGAAATCATAGCTAGCCTTGCAATCGAAATACAGCTTATAAATTATTATTAAAATATAGTACACTTTAATAAGTGTACTATATTTTCTAATAGAACAAGAATTTTTTCACATCAGTCTATAAATGGCAGAGTTATGAAAGAAACAACTAATAGATGCACCTGAAATTAGAACAGCATCCTATTCTTTTGGAGTTTGTTAAAAAACTACAAAACGCGACTCCCATGACTAACCGAAGGTAATCTCTATTCCAAATACTATATATTTACCAAAACTCATCAAAATTTATTCAGTCGTAATAAACAGACTGAGATGAATTGTTGTTTATATTAAACTACCATAAACTACCATAGACAAAGCTGCCAATAAGCCAGTGATTTAAAATGAATATCCAATATTCCCAATTTTATAATACAATACAATGAAATGACCTTCTCTACGAAAAGCAATATATTCAATGAATATTGGAATATGTAAAGATTTTAAGGCCAATTAAATGATTCCCTATAGCGTAATAAATCGGGCAATGAACGTCTGTATCATAGCTTAGAATAATCGGCCAGATTTACAAAGAATTATAGATATTTGCACACTAATTCAAACTAAAATATCAATTCTTTCTTCTCAGTGGCCTCGATGGCATAGTGATTTAGCACAGCGCTTTGCTTCCGAAGTCGCGGGTTCGATTCCCGCACGGTACAAAAAGTATGACTGTTTGTATTCATCTGGGTTTTTACTAAGCATAATGTATGTATTTATGAAAAAAATATCTATGTATTTACATCAGTTATCTAGTACCTTATAGGTACACAACACAAGCTTTAGCTAGTTCAACTTGGGACTAGATGGCGCTGTGTGAATTGTCCTGAGATTTTTTTTTATATATGTAATGAAAGTGCAAATAAATGATTTATCTATGTAATAAATAAAAATATATTATTACCTACTATTTCTCTCTCTACAGATGTATGGCATTATATATTGAAAGTACTTCTAAATCTTATTTACAAATTTCTCCCTAAGTATAAGGAAACACATAACTTTATGGTAACAGTAACAAAATAAACGAGTCGTCACATAATTAGTTTCCCATGAGCATCCGGCGTTAAAGCCGAACTACCGCTTTGCGAGATCCCAACATGGTGAATACAGGATGTTTTCATTTCACGATATCACACGCCTTGGTTTAAGTGGTCACGGAGAGCGCTGTTTCAGAGGAATTTCTATCCACATACGCTCAGAGCGTGGAATAAACCTAAGTTTTCTCTGGAGTCTCAAGAGTCTAACAGCGTGGGGGTCTTCAAAAAGGGTACCTATATTAAGGTATACTACGTGAAACGAGTGATGTTTGAGACGGTTCTAGATAACGATAATAATTTACCATGAGATTGGCCGTATGCTTGATCGTTACAACTGTGCTATAAAAAATATTGGTATATTATTAAAAAAAATAAAGGTATCTACAATTAATACATCCGTGCGAAGTCCGCAAGCATCGTATATACATAATATTGGTACGGATGTCAAAATGTTCTAAAATAATCTTATAAATGACTACAGCATGGGGTTTTTCAAGAAGGGTTATTAAGTTATATTAAGGTTTCTTAAGGGGTCGGCAACGCGCACGTGATACCCCTGGTGTTTCAGGCGTTCTTAGGCTACGGTAACCATTTACCATCAGATGGGCCGTATGCTTGATTGCCACCATAGTAGTTTAAAAAAAAATTGAAATCGTAGTTTTTTTATACTTAGATATGTTTTGTTCTTCCTCTTAGCTCATTATAAAATCAAAAATATTATCTATTTGTTACTGGAACATCCTGTAGGTGGCTGTCTTTCGACACATAATAGTATCTTCCACAATTTCCGCAGTAACATCCTTATTGAGGTCTGAAACAGAACGATGCACCACACAAGATAGTCCCTACTTCCTTATTTACCGTTCATTGGAAATGAAGCTGGATCGTATATTTAAGAGCGTTCACTACATAGAAGAATATCCTTACAATGTCTGTTCATCCGTATATATAGATTATAGAACAGATTCATGGTGGGTAGTTGTAACTGTTAACACACCTTAAAAGTGCTCTGATTTATATTATTTAAAATAATTAGTATATTCATATATTTCTAATTTTATTTATGCTAAACTTCAAGAGATAGAGTGTTTCTACCTGTACCAGTATCAACCTCTCCTTTCAATAGTACACAATGGACGCATTACAAAGTAATTTTTTTCAATGATGGAAGAACTAAATGGAAAGATGGCTGCATTTCAAAATGATTTACAAAAGGTAAACACCACACCAAGCACTGTATCACCAAACACTGTGGCCACATTAGCAGCGGACTTTGCGGTTTTCCAGTCGTTTGTCACCAGCACCTTCTGCAGCTTTCAGCAACAGTTGGAACTGATAGGTCGTCAGATGGATCACTTTGAGATGCGTAGCCGCAGGAAGATTCTCTTGCTACATGGTGTTCGTGAGTCTAGTGGAAACAATACGTCACAGGATGTGGTCAAAGTGATTGGTGAGAAATTGAAAATCCCCGGATTCTCTGAAGCCAATATTAGCCGATGTCATCGACTAGGCCGCTCTTTGGTGCCAAGCCTCGTCCTATATTGGTGAAATTCCCTGATCTTACTCTGCGAAATAGTGTTTGGTTTGCTAAGACTGCACTCAAAGATTCAGGAATTACCATCTCTGAGTTCCTGACTAAAGGAAGACACGAAGCATTCATGACTGCTCGTCGTCATTTTGGAGTAAAGAAGTGTTGGACGCGGGACGGTTGTGTGATTGTAGCTGGAGACGACGGTACGAAGAACCGGGTTACCACCATCACGGATGTTAACAAGTTGATAAACTCTCTGCCTCTGATCCGGTGGTACCGCAGCATGGGAGTTCGCTGACAATGGTGGCCGGGAGCTCAGCGGCGACGAAAGCTACGACGGCCGTCACGGCTCGCGTTAAACGAGTGGTCAGAAAGTGAAGTTGTCTTGTTTACCATTGGTTTCGTATGATAGTTTTCTGTGAATATCTTAACTATTGATTTCACCTATGTTAGCATATAATCTCTCATATTTAGTTCTGCTCGATAAACACGTAGGTAGTTCCATAGTATTACAGAAATAATGACTGAATCTGGGTAACGCAATAATATAATCGTTTGTATTCCACCTTCAAAATAAACTTTTGTTTCACCAATACAATCAATTCAAAGATTTTTATAGCACAGATCTGACATGTATCATCTCAGATCAGCGAGTCTTATTTTTGACATTTCTTTTTTAAGTCAGTTGTTATTTGTCATATCATTTCTTTACATTTAGCAATATAGATCATAGTACAGTGGCTCCCTCTGCACTGTAAGTGTGGATAGTGAATTTTGCATTATATTATTTTTAC
>NW_026712974.1:0-5737 GCF_030625045.1 Achroia grisella
AATAAGTCAGAGGTTGATTGCCAAGGTTGGGACTCGAACAGCACTTCGATACAGAGAATGCTGATGACGTTGTGAATGATGTATATTGATGTCAAAATGTTGATGTTGACTTGTAATCGTTGAATTTGAATGTATTTATAAAGAAATAAATCCAGAGACTGGATATAAAACATGTCGATTATTGAAATAGAAATGACATAAGTATATAGATGCCAATATGTTGATGTTGACTTGAAATGGTTGAATTGGAATGTATTTATAAAGAATATAGATCCAGAGACTGGATATAAATAAAGTTGATTATTGAAATAGGATATGATATAAGTATATAGATGCCAATATGTTGATGTTGACTTGAAATGGTTGAATTTGAATGTATTTACAAAGAATATAGATCAGAGACTGGATATAAAACATGTCGATTATTGAAATAGGATATGACATAAGTATATAGATGGCAATATGTTGATGTTTACTTGAAATGGTTGAATTTGAATGTATATACTTTATCAAAACATTCAAGTTTAACAGAGTAAGTTAATCTTACTATCACTGTGACTGCAACGAGGAATTCACTCCTATTTGGAGCTATCTACGCCTTCTAGTCATGTTAACAAATTGACATCAAGATCCTTCTATCAAGTCTCTCGACTTATGTACCTTATCAATACATTCAAATTTAACCATGACAAGTCAACATCAACATATTGGCATCTATATACTTATATATTTTCCTATTTAAATAATCGACTTGTTTTATATCCAGTCTCTGGTCTTCAAGCCAACATGATATCTATATACTTATATAATTTCCTATTTCAATAATCGACTTGTTTTATATCTTTATTTCTTTATAAATACATTCAAATTCAACCATTACAAGCCAACATCAACATATTGCATCTATATATATATCATATCCTATTTCAATAATCAACTTTATTTATATCCAGTCTCTGGATCTATATTCTTTATAAATACATTCAAATTCAACCATTTCAAGTCAACATCAACATATTGGCATCTATATACTTATGTCATTTCCTATTTCAATAATCGACATGTTTTATATCCAGTTCTGGATTTATTTCTTTATAAATACATTCAAATTCATTACAAGCCAACATCAACATATTGATATCTATATACTTATATAATTTCCTATTTCAATAATCGACTTGTTTTATATCCAGTCTTTGGATTTATTTCTTTATAAATACATTCAAATTCAACCATTACAAGTAAACATCAACATATTGGCATCTATATACTTATATCATATCCTATTTCAATAATCAACTTTATTTATATCCAGTCTCTGGATCTATATTCTTTATAAATACATTCAAATTCAACCATTTCAAGTCAACATCAACATATTGGCATCTATATACTTATGTCATTTCCTATTTCAATAATCGACATGTTTTATATCCAGTCTCTGGATTTATTTCTTTATAAATACATTCAAATTCAACGATTACAAGTCAACATCAACATTTTGACATCAATATACTTTTATCATTCCCCATTAAATAAACAATTCTCTATATCCAGTCTCCGGACTTGTGTAGGTACCTTACCAATACATTCAAATTCAAGCAATACAAGTCAAAATCAACATATTGACATGAATTCATTTATATAGTTCCCCATCAAATAAACAATTCCTTATATCCAGTCTCGGTTCTTATCTTACACATACTTTATCAATACATTCAAATTTCAATATTACAAGTCAATATGAACATATCGACGACAACATACTTATATCATCAATCATTAAATAAAGAATCCTATGTATCCAGTCTCTGGATTTGTGTACCTCATTCAAATTCAAGCAGTACAAGTCAACATCACCATATTGGCATCAAAATACTTATATCATTTCTCATTTCAATAGAAAACTTCTATTATACAAAGTCTCTGAACTTATGTTCCTTATTAACACATTAAAATTTATCACTATCATAATTCAAAGTGCAAATCAGTATTTACACATTGCTTCTGCTTATATAATTCTCATTACAGTAAACAACTTCTTTCTATCCAGTACCTGGACTACTGTACATTAACAATACAATATACAATTTCTTAATATCCAGCCTTAGATTCATAAACTGCGTCACTACACTTGTATTGATCTTCAATACAATATACAATTGCTTAATATCCTGTCTTATTTTATATACTTCACAATTACACTTTATTGGCACAATATATACAATTTATTTTTTAAGGACTTAGTTTCGAAGAATTGAGAGCTATGAGAAATATACACAGCTTTTTAAGTAGGTATGTGTCAATGAAGATCTCTATAAATATTGATTAATAATATTATCACAAGCGGCTCCTTACACAAAACCGTCCTTACACAATTCCTTCCGTGTATTAAATTCAGAATCATAAATGACTCGTAATTATCAATATCCTCAAACTGGACAATATACAAATCTCTCAATTTATTACATCTTCTATCTCTGACTACAATATATATGTATACATATTTTATCTCGTTTAGTATCCATTAATCATCAATATGATCAAAGTAGCTAATACAAATTCTTTAGTCAGTTTCTCTGCCCATCTCTTATTTATATTCGTTATCTCACAACTAGTACAATATATCTTGTCTATTCAATACTCAATTCTTTATTAGCATTCCAGTCGCTAGTTTTTAATAATTAACAACATAATAAAATGAGAAATGTACAAGTAATTACATTTTTCTCTGTCCATCTCTTATTTGTATTAGAGCAATGCCTATGGTTGAACTAAATCAATACATGTCTTCTATTATTATTATTTAACAACACAATCAAACTCAATCAGACCACTACAAGTTACAATTGTTACAACATTACAATTGTTTCTGTTAATCCCTTATTGTAGTGGTTAAAATATATAAATACATAATATCCATTTTCTTCCTCGAGTCGTTTGTTTTCAGCAACAAACAATAGAACCAGCTAAAACAGTACATAGTGCATACCTTCCAACCTATGAACTTATCAAAAGTTTATTTATGTAGTCTTATTTCAATAATTCAACAATACAACCAAACTGAATTAGTATGAATCTTTCAATTCATTTCACATCTCAATACAGAGGCTCGTAAGAATTAATAACAGATAATCAAGGTAAAAATTGTACAAATCTTTAATTTATTCATTCAATTTTCTTCGTCTGGTATTGTTTTATTAATTAACAATTCATTAAAATCACTACACTTCTCAATTTAAGCTTTTCTTTTTAGTTAATACCATTTAATCAAATTATAACTCTACAAGTTGTAAAGCGTGAGTGGAAAAGCTTTCTGCTCCTTCGGAACTATATCCCTGATGAGGGATACGAAAGCAGAATTGAAGGTGGTGCCGTAGAAACAATTTTAATACAAACAAAGTGACAACAAAGTACCCCTGAGCCTAGTTTAACTCATGGTTCTTTATTTATGGTGCCTTAAAGTATTGCCTTCTTTAGCTGTGCCCTAACAGGGCCTATAATGGTACCTACTTAGTTTTAAGCCTCTTCAACATCTATTGTAACATTATGGAATGCAAATAAATATATATGAATATAAACATAACCAGATGTCATCATCTTTAAATATAAGTTCCAATCACCATATAAATTGTTCTTTATCAGTCAGTTTTTTTTTTCAATTAATGGTTCAAAACTAATAAATACTAAGCAATGCTCTTTCTTAGTTGTTGACTGTAAAACACTTGTGGTTGTACTTACTGACTTGTTAAAGATGTTGTTGACACCCCACTGAATTCACTCCTCTGATCCTCCACAATCTTGGTTCCTATTTTATAAGTGGTCAGAATAGACTCACAACATCAATCAAGAAAATCATCATAAACTGTACATGTAATTTTCTGTGAGAGAAGGTCTAACATACAATATGTGCTGAAATTTAGTCTCAGAATAAAATGTCTTACCTCCCAGGAAATTACAAGATTTCCTGTCATAAAGAGAGTATAGAGAGAAATGTTAACTCGTATCGTTACCATCCATAAAAGTTCAGGTTCAGTTTATTTATAATAATCTATATGTTTTACTGAGTGCCCTGGTATGCATTCAACTTTTTAATGGGCTAGGACAAATTACTTATTAATTGCCTAGTCTTTTATTCTTTAACTGTCTCACATACTTCTTTTTCAGTATGGTATAATGTATTCTGATGGTATAGCTCCTGTGTAGTATCAGACAATTTTATGTATAACTAATGTTGTTTTGTTCCAACTCAAACCTATCTCTTATTGACCCAATTGCCATATTCATTTATTAAGTTAATAATATATAGACTGCTTTCGATTCAGATTTCAAAGCCGAAATTTCTTTATTTTGTATTTATTTGATTCTAGTATACATATCTTTAAGCACTTCGGGTTATTTTTAATGGTTGAGAAAACTGGTCTCAGCATCAAGTGGTGGATTCCAAATTAAAATGAAATCTTTCAAAAAGAACATATCTGATCTGGCTACTCAGATTACTGACACTACTGAGTTATATTTTCTTCTGATTAATTGACACTACTGATTTATATTTATTTATTATGCTTCAGTCTGTAAAATCCTTTAAGTAAATAATATTTACTACAATTGCTGCATCTTTACTGTGATTAAACTATCCTTAATGTGTTACAGTCCTATAATGTACCTGTTAGCTGTAATATCATCCAACATTCAGATAGAATAAGCAGTTTAACTTTTTCTAGGTGAGGCAATTTACAGTTAATAATATGGAAAAGATCATTTAAAAAGATTACCATTTTTATAATTTTCACTTTAGATACTCTTTAAAATAATAACAAGCAATGATATTTGCTTGGAATGAAGTTTTACTTAACAATGATGTATGCTATTGGCAGTACCAAGATATTGGTAAAACATACTTACTGTCTGAAACATACTGGCTTGAAGCATTTAGTTTCATAGTTACTTTATTAATAAAAACCAGTTTAGTGTTTATAGTACTTTAAAGTATTTGATTATCCATTATTAATACCTGTTATCACCGCTTTGGATGTACATAGAATAGTCAAGAGCTGTGTCGCACGGTTTTTGTTGGTTGTCAATTAACCACTTTATTTTCTACCTCTATTTGTAAGTGATTATGATTATTTCAATTTTAATTATTGTAATATTGGCTTTATATCATGAATATCCTATTGTTATATCCTATTTACTTATTTTTATAGGTACTTCCTTTGTCTATTTCAGTAATGTATGTAAATAATGCATTAACACCAAATCGTTTGGCCATCATCCCCATGAACTATGCAATTAGCTTTACTTGCTTTATTTACTCTTTTCTCATGAATATTTTATGTATTCAATGTGTAGCAAAAATAACACCATACATAATTACTCAGGATATAAATGTTTACCTCAGAGTATCTGTCATGTTCCCAGCTGGTTTATGGATGTCTAATGAAATATATTGTTGTACATTTACTCCTTAATCAGAAATAAAACGTCAATTCGTATCACAATAACTTCTTGTATTCACTTTTAAAACACAATTTAATATCAATCGTAAGAAAACATAGTTTATCAGTCCACGAAGGAAGCGCATGGGAAGCGCGCGCTCTATCTGTCAAAATCTCTTTTTAGTGTTGTCCTCACAGTAGAGGTAGTGTTGTCCGTATAAAACTAAAATGATTTAGTATACTTCGGTAAATATAGTATAGTTCCTTAATGTATGAAAAGAGAATATAACATACAGAAC
>NW_026712975.1:0-60053 GCF_030625045.1 Achroia grisella
TCCATCTAACATAGTGATTGTTTTATTAATTATTTCTAATACTCTGCCTCGAGAAATTTCAATTCAGATATCGTATTAAAACCTATAAAAAAGTATTAAAACATTAAGTTTTATATTTATATATCTATGTATGCATATATATTACATAGTACAAAAACAAAGTTGTCGTTGTCACTTTATTATTCGTCCCTATTCGCTTCAAAATCCTTTTGCGTAGTTTTAAGATTTAAGCATACATAGGGACAGAATAAGGATAGCGACTTTATTTTATATTAGCTGCACCTGCACGACTTCTGCTTAGCATGGAATTTAACTTAATCTTTCTAAAATAAAAGATTTTTTCTAAAATAAAGGAAGCCTAAGTTACTCCTTGTTATATCAGCTACCTGCCAATAAAAGTCCCGTCAAAATCGGCCCAGCTTTTTCAGAGATTAGCCGGAACAAACGGGCAGACAGGCAAAAATTATAAAAAATGTTATTTCGGTGTATGTACCGTATTTATACTCATATGCTTGTAGTAAAAACGGTTATTTCAATATTACAAACAGATACTCTAATTTTATTTATATGTATGTATAGATTAAGTAGTGATGATACAAATTGTGAGTTAACAAATTGATTTATGTGTAGTTTATAATTAACAGTTATCATATCGTACGTACAATCTAATATTAATGTTAATTAACACGACTTTGTGTTCATCAATGCCTCCGTTTGCAATTGATTTGTTCCACACAATTATAATATATTTTGATATAACACAAATGTTTTTGAATTGAAAATGAGAAAATTAGTTGATGTAGTATGGCCTCTATATGTACTTCTATCTATTTATAGAATAGAATAGAATAGAAAATCATTTATTCAAATAAACTGATTTAAACACTTTTGAATAGTCATAACATTTTTTTTTATCTACTGCTCGTTCGGAAAGCTGTCTCATCACAAGAAGAACGAGCAAGAAACTTGTGAATTGCTCTTTTAAATAATTTTTGTAAGTTTACATTTACAAGTCGAAACGTGTGAATACAAACTACCAACCAGCACTAATTTATTTGGGTCAAATATAAATATACAATAAGATTAAATCAGTCGTAGTGATAAGAGCAGACCAGTCCCTACAAGCAGCATTCGTTCACGAGTATGACGGATGAGCCAGCCATCACTGTGCTCGACCTTATTTTAGGGAGCCCAATGACCCGGCCAACCACGCCACCACATGTCTTAAATTAAATATTTAAAAAAAGTAATTTAAAATTATAAATATCTCAGGACAACTCACAGAGCGCCATCTAGTCCCAAACTAAGCAGAGTTAGGTTATGGGTACTAGATAATACGTCATGGGTGTAGGTAAACCTACATGTCACAAGTCACAGTCGCAACTTGGTTCACCCTTGCGGTAGCTGGCTTCAAAGCCTAAGTTGACATCATTAATTAGTGCTTCTTACAATGGTATGTGAGTTCAAGTTCAGACCCAGCTATTTAAAGTGACATGAAACAAACAACCTGGTCATACCACCGTCACACATTTTTCGAGTTACACATTTTGTTGTATGATTCCGCACAGGAGTCCCGAAAACAATTTGCGAACTACGAATCGTGAATCACGAGCCAAGACTGAAATGCTCTGAAACTGTAAAATTAATAGTTTTCATGAGCGCCGTGACGTGAATTTTATATGCACCTGAAATTTTGAACAGAAATAGTTTTGGCGTTTATAATATTATATTTATGAATATCAGTGCCGCTTCAAAAATATGTTGTATTGTTAATTTCATGTTTTATTTTTACTTTTATATTGTAGATATTCAATATTATCCAAATGGGTATTTGTCTGTTTGATTATCAAAGCAGAGGTAGACTGTAGAAAGTCATCTACTATCACTTGGGCCGTATGCTTGTTTGACATTGCCATTATTAAAATTTTATGTACTAACTACTCGCCCCGGCTTCGCACGGGTGTACATGTATTATACATATAAACCTTCCTATAAAATCACTCTATGTTTTAAAAAAACCGTTCCAAAATGCGTTGTGTAGTTTAAAGATTTAAGCATACATACATGTATTTGAAACGGCACTGATATTCTTATATTTTCTTAAATGTTATATCAGTTTTTAACTGTATGGCATACCATCAGACGTAACAAACGAATTATTGTATGCTTGTTTTAAACGTCGTAGTATAAAAGATAAGAAATAAAGAAAGTACTACACAGAATGAAAGAAAAAAAGGCAGATATGGAATATTATAGAATCAACCATATTATGATAATTTATTTAGCACGATGAATTTATGAAAATTATTATTGAGGGGAAAATAGAAAAAGGGAGAAAGACCCAGGCACAGCTACATCAAGCAAAATAAAGTTTTTACAAATTTGACTAAGTCATTTTAGACATATATATGCTCTAAGAGATAGTGAAATTCTTTATATTCGCTTAGAAACACGAAAATGTTCCCAATGAATTAGAGAATAAACGTTAAAAAAACTCTTCATATTTATATATTAGAATATATAAGAATAGATGTATTGGCAGGCAATCTAACGGTGCTATCCTGAAGGTATCATCGAGTAGTTTTAAAGGAACACATAAAGGCAGACGGCATCCCATGGGACCAGCCGACCTCGGTAAGGCTTCACGCACACAGAATATATTTACTGCTTGTAACTGCTAACTTTGCAGCTACAAGTAGAACGTAAATTAAACATGTCACATGAATGATACGATATTGAAACCTTCAAGAAAAGTGCTTATTCCTTTTTAAAAGGCCGAAAACGTACTTGCAATTCCCCTGGTGTTGCGGGTGCTCATGGGCGGCGGTAATCACTTACCATCAGGTGAGCCGCATGCTCGTTTGTCCCCTGTGTTATAAAAAAAATGCTAAGGACTCACTAGATAGCATACGTTCTTTCCTTACGTTTTTCCGACGTACAGTCATAAGGGTATTTACCATACATTTTATAACCATACGTTTACGTAGCTTTTGTTACTATGCACATTAATCTTAATAAAGGCTATGAAGAATGGTATAACAATTAAGGTGTTTATATCTTCAAAAAAACCTGTACAGTCGGGGGAATTAATTTGTGTGATACGGTTATAATAATAGGAATAAAACAGGCAGACGACATCTTATAACGGTGTCCGTAGAGTGCCGCCAGTCCGTCTATATTAAGGTTGGCAACAAATTTAAAAAACTAGGAATTGAAGTTGGAAACACCAGGACAATTTAGTTTAAAACCAGGACTCAGTAATATACTTGTTATAATTATATTATTATATAATGTCAACAGTTGTATATATATATATATATATATATACAACAGGTGTCCGTAAAGTGCTGCCAGTCCGTCTAAATTAGGGTTGTTAACACCAATTTAAAAAACTAGGATTTGAAGTTGGAAAAACCAGGACAATTTAGTTTAAAACCAGGACTCTGTAATATACTTGTTATAATTATATTAATATATAATGTCAATAGGCTAAATTAATAAAATTCAAGTAATAGTAATAATCAGTATTTAATACTTAAAAGTATTTAAAAAAAACTCTACAATTCGAGCAGACGTTGTAAAAATGGCGCGCGAATTATGAAAATACATGATCTTATCAGGGCGTTTTAAACCCAGGACGCTGCTTATAAACTATCCAGGACACCCCAGGACACTACAAAAACTAGGACATGTCCTGGGAATACAGGACGGTTGGCAACTGTATAATCTATATACACATGAACGTTTCGCACATATCCAAGCGTGTTTCTAGTCTCAGTATGAGCCTACCCTTAAAGGTCTCTGGCCAATACGCCGAACTGCGTAATAAATTCAAAAAGAAAGGACCTCGATGAAATGGATGCTTATCACGAACAGCGTCGGTTTCTTTCTTCGGTTAAATAGCTCTGTTTTTGTCTTCCAAAGGGTGAAGGACCATGTCTGTTTGGGTTCGGGAGGGTTGTCGCATTGACATACTCGTATATTGCTAGGAGCGAACGGTTTGGTTAAGAAATGCATTTCAGGTATGTGGGTCATATAGTTGGTTCCCTGGGTGTAGAATGTATATAGGTTTGTTAATTAAAAAAATTTAAGTTTACAAAGAAATTATTTTGCATTTATGTTACGGAGTTCATCTATAGATATAATCTATAGTTATAAATGAAATTGGAGTGTCTGTTTGTCAATTTTGAAAAAACCGTTTTTTACTACACTCATATGAATATAAATACGGCAAATACATACACAAAAATAAACATTTTTATCATTTTTGTCTGTCTGTCTGTTTGTTCCGGCTAATCTCTGAAATGGCTGGACCGATTTTGACGGGACTTTTATTGGCAGGTAGCTGATGTAATCGGGAGTAACTAACGCTAACGTTTATTTTAGAAAAAATAAGTTAAATTCAACTCGGACGAATTCGCGGGTACAGCTAGTCTATACATATAATAAAACTATAGAAGTCGAATGTCTGTACATGGAAAAAATAATGCCAAAAACTGAGGTCAGGATTTTAGAAGAGAAATAGTAATTTAGAAAAAAATTCATTGCTTCTCTGTCTGTCTGTTTGTCTGTTTGTACAGACATTTATTAACATTTGTGTCAACAACAAAAAAAAAAAGGAAACAATAAATATACATAATGCTAGTTCTTCTATTCAGTTAAAGTTAAATGAATCATATTTTGCACGTTAATATACGCAATCACTTTTATATTATAATAATAATAATAATAATAATACGAAATCATTCCAATCGTTATGTCGGTGAACGGCCTTATCCCAACCAGTCTGGAACAACATTTCAGACGGTTTGGATTCCGGGGCGGCTCACTCCCGGGAAAGATGCAGAAAGCGGTGCTCTTAGATTCTGCCCGCATTGTACGCCGGTTTCTCTCCCTGGGGCTCTGAACCGACCGACTGTTCTTCTGCCGGCGGTAAGTTGCCATCTCCTCTCCTTAAGAGGGGGAGATGAGAATTTTTGAAAAGTAATAATAATAATAATAAATTCATTTACTGCCAATATTAGTATAGTAGTATAGTTACACAATTATACATATTTATTATGAATGGCAATAGGTACAAACTCAGCTATTGCTGGTCTGATGGGCGTCCAGCGCTGGTTTTCAGTTTGTACCTACCGCGAGCATACGCAATCACGTGTGCCAAACAATCATACATAACATAATGAAATAAAATAGAAATAGAAATAATCTTTATTCAAATAAACTCATTACAAGCACTTTTAAATAGTCATATTTTGATTCTACCACTCATTCGGACTACAGATTCATCACAAGAAGAATGAGCAAGAAACTGGGTGTTGCTCATTTTAATAGATGTTTTGTTTTATAAAAAATTATTTCAAATATATTCTGTATCAAATTTTCTGTTCCGTCATTTCATTATTTGATTAATATTAACTAAAACATTTATTATTATACTACAGTAAGTAAAATTAAGTTTAAGATTAATTCTTACGTTTATAATATTATATTGTCGCGTACTACGGCACCGACATTTCCTTTGACTCGCAAACGAAATTTTAATTCATAATTGATGGCAGGCATTGCACAAACTCAAAAACAAAGGAGGGAAAGATACACATCAGCCGAGACGAAACGAAATGAAAACTCGAATATAATTCAAGTGGTTTATTCCATTATTAAATTGTTCGTGAAAGCAGATAACCCCACAAACTTGGGATGAAACTTTACTGGACTGCTTTAACGAGGGCGACACCCGCCACTGATTTTGTACGGGTTTTTTTGTTTCTGAACTCGTCCTGCTGAAAACTTGATTATGTATATAATGAAATTCTTTATAATAATTGTCATTAACAGTTATTTATGATTACTATATTTGTTCTATTTTAACTGCCTGAGGGTAGCACGCTTTTTTATCATATTTAATAACCATTTTATCTAATTGCATTGTTAAAGTAAAAGTAAGTGTATTGACTATTTAAAAACTGTGAGTACCTCCCAGTTTTCTATTCTACAATGGCGATGAGATCAGCAAGGTTGCAGCAAGCGTTACGAACGGACATGTGGAAAAGATTTTGTAAAATACTGTTGAATATATAAGAAAAGTGTATATCAATTGTAAGTATTGTTTTATTTATAAAGATATCTTGTTAATATCATGTAAATCAAATAGAATACCATCATCCATGCGTATGAAGCTGACATAATAGAATTAAATATTTCAACAATTCATATTTTGGCGCGATCCGCGCTGTTGATTTCAAGGTGTGTCAAAGGGTCAATAGAAATAACATAAAAAATGGATCGTGCAAAAACATGTGTGCCTGAATAAGGTTATAAATATACTAACTGTCCCGGCAAACGATGTTTTGCCTTAAAAAAAAAATTAGGGTTGGCCTACCCCTAACATTTAGGGGGATGAAAAATAGATGTTGGCCGATTCTCAGACCTACTCAATACGCTCACAAATATCATGAGAATCGGTCAAGCCGTTTCGGAGGAGTATGGGAACGAAAACTGTGACACGAGAATTTGTATAAGATATTATAAAAAGATAGTAATAGTTGAATAATAATTGTAATAAACTTTAAATGTCGTTTCTTTGTTTACAGGTGAGTTATATGTGTGATTCATTATTTCAGTGTTAAATAATTGTAGTGTTGTAAAATTAAATAAAACATTTCTTTGTTTACAGAGAAACAAATTTTAGTTTATTTTATAAAGAAACCCTGAAAATATCATTATATATATATATATATGTATATATATATGTGTGTGTGTGTAGGTGTGCATATATATATATATGTAAAATGTACCAACGTCAAACGTGTAAATGTATGTTCATATCAATAATGGTTGTCAATAAATGTGTTTCTTTTCTTACTTTCTTTCTTTTAGTAAAATAGTAAATGAGTCTATTTTTTTATGTACTTTTAATGGCAGCTGACGGTTGACTTTCATCCTGTAATTTCACTGCCTAATGACACTCTACAATCGAAACCTAACGCGCAAAGCAAGTTGATTGGTGTACGATGCACGCACTGCGCATATTCCAAACTCTGATCAACTCTTTCTTGAGCTCTGTGTATTTTTTTTTCTAGACCCAAGTTATTTATTTATTTATTCTTTTGCACATAAAATTGTATACATGACGGACTTAATCCTGATGGCATTTTCTTCTTCAAGTTAAGAAAGAAAAAGCAAGAAAGAAAAACATTTATTGATAACCATTATTACATTTACACATTTGACAAAGGTACATTTTACATATATATGTATATATATATATACATATGCACACATACTTACACATTTAGAACAATTACAAAAAATCATCTTATATTATTTATATATATGGTTGGCAAAATAGCTGACACTCAGCATATGCCCGTGACAGCTAACTGTCACGGCGCTGGTATTCTGTGCTTGCCATTAGTTAAGCTAGCTCTTATTATGGGTGCTACTGTTACGAAGTGGGTGTAAAGGTAGTTTAAAAAAACAGTTATTTATATTTGTCTGTTTCCAGTCCTTGTGTCTTAGCCGAAAACCGCCAGTAATACGAAAGGAATGTATGAAAAGGATATTGTCTTATTAAACTAAATATATATAACTCAAAGGTCATTAACGTAGTGATCTATCAACGCACAGCCCAAACCACTGGACGGATCGGGCTGAAATTTGGCATGCAGGTAGATGTTATGACGTAGGCATCCGCTAAGAAAGGATTTTGATTAATTCTACCTCCAAGAGGATAAAATAGGGGATGAAAGTTTATATGAAACTTCGTCAATTTTAAACCGATCGGGCTGAGACTTTGCATGCATAAAGCTACTATGACGTAGCCATCCCCTAAGAAAGGATTTTGATAAATTCCACCCCTAAAGAGGTAAATTAACGCGAGCGAAGCCGCGAGCAAAAGCTAATTTATTCATATAGGACATTAAGCAAGTTTTTTTTCTTAACATTTCTTCGTCCAATTAAGATGAAATTTAACAAGATATATGTACTAAATCAATAGTAAAACATAACTTCGCGCTGTATTTAACCAAATAAAACATGTAACCGCGACAATATTCGTTAATTCCACGTGAAAAGCTTATCCTCGGTGTACGCACGCAATCAACGTCGATTGTGATGCAAATTGCGACTATTTCGGACAAAACCACACGAATGTTTCCACTCGTAACTAAAACAATTGGATTCCGAACTAACATTTTTTTATATGTTACGTTTTGTGTGTTAGATATTCTATTGCTTTTTTATGTTAAACTGTTAAATGAGAAGATCCATTTGAATTCATTTTTATATTTAATTTGTGTTACATTTATTTATTTATTAAATTTGACAGCCTAGGTGGCCTCGATTTAGTACACCGCTTTACTTCCGATGGTAGCAGGTTCGAGTCCTCGCACGGCGCAAACATTTGTATTCATGAGTATGATTGTTTGTATCAGTCTGGGTGTTTTCTATGTATAATATGTATGTATTTATAAAAATAAATGTGTGTATCAGTCATTACCTATAACACAAGCTTTAGCTAGCTTAACTTGGATCTAGATGGCGCTGTGTGAATTGTTCTGAGATTATTATTATTACAAGAGAGATGCACGAAAGCGCACCTCCCGCGATTCGGCCAGTGTAACCGTGAGGTTAGAATGGCCATGGGTTGGTTGGAGGGTTGGTTTTGATATTTATATTATATTTAAATTTATATTTTTGAAGAGGTCTTTTTTATATGTCATGTTATTTGTTCACTTTATTGTATTATTCACTCACTGTCTTTTGGATGGTTCGCAACTGTATTTAAATATATTATACTATCATATTCCATATGTGTTTTCATCATTTAGACACCCACACAGTCCACCGATCCAACTGCAACAGTTGCATTTATTTATTTATTAAAGCTTGAATGGACAATACGAATAAATGTGTAAATGGTAGACTTGACAGCTAAAGGAAGTTTGTTCCAGTGAGTTAGAGCTGTACCTGGATAATGGGCAAATTATCGATGTACTAGCTGTACCGGCAAACGTTGTTTTGCCTTAAAATAAAAAAAAATTAGGGGTGGACTAACATTTAGGGGGATGAAAAATAGATGTTGGCCGATTCTCATACCTACTCAATACGCTCACAAAATTTCATGAGAATCGGTCAAGCCGTTTCGGAGGAGTATGGGAACGAAAACTGTGACACGAGAATTTTATATATAAGATATGTAATTTATAATATTCTACTTTCTTTCTTAGTAATTAAATATAAATATTCCTGGAAAATGTGTGAGTTCACAAATATCCAGTGCGGAAACTTGACTACCGTTACGACCTTCTCTAATGGTGATCAAATTCCGACCGCTTTTAAATCAACGCCCATATTGCCACACGTGTTTCGCCTCTGAACAAGATAGATGGTAGATAGATAGATAATAGATTTATTGCCAACATAACACGAATAATACGATTTACAATAAGACACAAAATAAGAAATAAATTATAACGTAGAAGTTGGCAATAGGAGCTGCCTCAGCTGGCATCAATATGCATTGAATAGAGCTCGGATATAGCTTGGAAACCTAGTGTTGACTGTTCCACCTCATGGTTGGGTCGCCATTAGAGATGATCGAAACCGTAGTCAAGTTTCTGCACTGCATATTTGTGGTCTCACACATGCTAATTATAACAAAATAATATAAATACATTAAGTAGTAATATAATTTAATTACATATATTTAAATGTTATTAAAAAAAATTGGTAAAATGGGGTGTCACTTCAAGGAAGGCTTGTGACTGCGGAGCGCCATCCCAGACTATGGCATCTATTGACTTGTCCTTTGTGTCCAACATCCTGCACAAAGGAAGACCTAAAATGCGACAGAATGTGCAAAAGTCGTCGAAACATTCTGGGGAAAATATATTTAAATATATATATTTAGTTGCCATTGAAACGACTGGTCCACCAACTCAAAGTCGCTCATCGAGCTATGGAAAGAGCTATGCTTAGAGTTTCTCTGAGGGATCAAATCCGAAACGAAGTAATTCGCCAGAGAACTAGGGTCACCGACATAGTTCTTCACATCTGTAAGTTGAAGTGGCAGTGGGCTGGTCATATCTGTTGCAGAACCGATGCTCGCTGGAGTAGGCGTGTTCTAGAGTGGAGACCGCGAATTGGCAAACGTAGTGTAGGACGCCCCGCAGCTAGGTGGAATGACGACTTACATAAGGTTGCGGGTAGTAACTGGATGAGAAGGGCTGAAGATCGTGCCCAGTGGCGTGCCTTGGGAGAGGCTTATGTCCAGCAGTGGACTGCAGTGGGCTGATGATGATGATGATTGAAACGAAAGAAGAAGAATTAAAAAAAGATGAATATCATAATAATTTGTATGAAAAAACGACAATCAAGTATATTACTGTAATAATTGGATTCGCCACACATTCTCGCCTCTATAACACGAGTATTGCCAGGACGCGTTGTTGTAAGTGAAAATACATACAAACGTATAAATTTAGTAAATTTAAACCGAGACGTGGTGCCAACGCAATCATTTGTTGGCGATGTTCCCGCACTAAAAGGATTATATTGCATTGCGCCATGCTAGCACGTATTCTTATAACTATGGGTCTGTAAACATAATAAAAACTTACAGATTCTAGAAACATTAAATTCGCATCGATTCATTCACATTAATCTCATTAAAGAAACTAGTTGCGCATTATTATTATTGTAAGATATAGAAATAGAAGTAATCTTTATTCAAATAAACTTAATAGAAGCACTTTTGAATAGTCATGTTTTTAATGTAGACTCATCATAAGAAGAACGAGCAAGAAACTTGAGCGTTGCTCTTTTAAATAAATGTTGTTCAGAATCACATTTTTAAGATTTTTGTATGAACACACTACCAAATAGCGAAGTTAACATAAATAAATATTAATGATCATCTTAGCCCGGAAGACGTCCACCGCTGAACAAAGGCCTCCCCAAAGGATCTCCATCCATCTCCTCCAATAAATATTAATAATAAAAAAATATTTTACTTGAGTAACCAAATAAATCTGTAAGTATATCATAGTTATCAAAGGAGAGCAGTCTCTACAAACAGCACCAGCTCCAGCAGCACAGTTGAGACGAGACAACCTGCACTCAGTCTGATAACCCATATCACTACTACACTTAACCATATTTTAGGGAACCTAATGACACGTCCCATCACGCCATTGTCTGTCTGGACATTTAAATGAACGTGACTGACTTATGATACTAGACCAGGTCACAACGAATTGAGAGTTACATTCTTAAGAATTTTATGTGAACACAAACCGACAAATAGCAAAGTTAACACCAGGGACACAGTATAGAACATCAACCCGATAGTACTCGAGCCAGAGGATTTTTTCGTCAATTATTTTCCCTCTAGTTAAGAACATCTAAGATAGTTAAGGAAGTTGTGTCATGAAGCTTAGTGAAAGTCAGCTGCAGTTCCCAGGATAGGTTGCAGGGCAGCATCTTCGAAAAATATAAAAAATTAAGTCATTTCCTCTCGGTGCAAATTACTATTAAATCTTAGTTAAACCATTATATTGAAGATAAAAAATAGTCAGCTGGCTCTATATTGCTGTCAGCTGATAGCACTAACAAGAAAAAAAAAACTGATTTCCTCTCACTCTAAAATTTGTCACTTGTACGGTGGTACTAAGATGGTGATCTTAGTTTATGTACCACATTTTCCCTTACAGTTGAATAAAAAAAACAAAAGACACTCACTTTAATTTGTTGAAATAATTTCCGATGTGGAAATGTATGTAAGCATTTAAAATGATTGATTTATTCATCAATATTTCTCTGCTCTAAACACAATCAATTTCGAGCATAATTGGAACCAGTGAACTGAGGCGGCTTTCAAATTGACTAGAACCTATCTACATCTTCAATAAGAATAATAACTAGATGAAAGAAAAATCTGTCTTATTGTATTATAATATAAAAATCCATTGTCATCGATTTGCTAAGGTTTCATCAAAAAAGCTTTTTGCCAAATGGTATCCGACCAATAAAAGCGAATGGCGCGCCTCAGGCGGCTACAGAAACACACTCTTACTCAAACGTTAGTGGAGACAGAATTTAAAGTTCTCCCTAGCTTCATATTAGAGCTGCCTCGGCATAGTTACTCGGAAAAATGTGCCTAACGTGTGTCACCTTGGGAAATTTTACACTCTGCAGCATACTCTCACCTAGGAAGGAGCAATGGTATTTCATAGAGAGATGTCGAATGGTTACAGCCCAAGTCACAGACGATTACACAAGTATCTGATTGGAATTATAGGTTTTGGGTATCTATTTTACTAATGGTCACACCAGTCACAAGTCCCGGGAACTGCTCGGAGTTGCCCTCCATACCATAAGAAGAACGCCCCTACCGCAAGGTGAGTCCATTGAAAGCATATAATTGGAATTAAAGGTATTAATTATATTTGAATGATAGTCTGATGATGATAGTCCTATATTTGATGATAGTCCTATAATGGGTCACAAGTCCTGGAAACTCTCTCGGAGTTTCCCTCTGTACCAAACTTTGGACCCAGCACCCCGCACGATGAATCCATGGAAAGCAAGGAAGTTTGTCTAGTCTCATTTCAAAGGAAGGTGGTCCTAAAGAATCTACTTTTAAGTTTTCTTATCTTTTTTATTTCTCCAATTATTTTAATGCTGTTGGTAGCTGATCTTTAAAACTGCATGAAAGAAAATAGAGACTAGCGGAGAGAACTATCTAAATCTATGAATCAACTCTACTTACCTTTTTGTTATTTGAATCATTTTAATGCTGTTGATGGTAGCTGGCCTTTAAATCACCCAATGAAAAGGGACAAGTTCAGAGGGTACTCCGAATTTACGGAGTGGCTGAAGACCAACTCCTGCGTGACTGATATGACTTGAGTCTTAGGGCCTCGCCAGAGGAACTTTACACAAGACACCGTAATATCAATAATAGCAGCTGATGACGTAATGATCAGAGGAGAATATTAAATGTAAGGTATTTTTTATATTTGATACAAAAATAAAAAAGACTAGTCATTATGAAATTAGATGCATGCATTTATTGTGAAAAGAGAAATATACACATACGGAACTGTTTACTATGGGGCAAGACTTTATAATTAAGGAATTAGGCATAACAACTTGTAGTCACTGAGATTAATAATGTATTTCCATAAGCAGAGCTAACTATGGATTTAGTAGATCAATATATTTAAATTTCTAAGCAAACGTATTATTAACTAATAATATAGTCTATTGCTATAGTGCTCCAAATTGTCTTTGGAGCACTATTGTCTGGTTACTTTTTTGTTTGTTCAAATGTATATACTATCAAACAAACTTATTGCCTAATTTCCTTCTATCCTAATTTTATGCCAAAAAGGCGTTTTAAATTTAATTTTTAGAGTACAGACTTCGGTTATCGCTTCAGCTTATGTTTTGGGACCTACTTGTGAACATGTTCACGCCAGCGGCAGCGTTTTGTGCTAGATTCTGATACGCGAGTCCCTTGAGGCCCCTTGCAAAATAACTTGTAGTGTGGAATTTTTATTAACCGACGACTATGAGAGCGGGAATTCTGTCTAGTCTGAAATGTTTGATCTGAGCTCTACAGATATATCTCGCAATGTAGATAAGTCTTATAGTAAATCAGTTACTTGCCCTTTGATGTATACTAACTCAATAATTATGTTTTTTTTTATGGATGACAATGGAATGGTGCATACGCTTGCGCTTACGGTTTACGCTGGTAGGGCACCAGTGGAAGATGAGCATGACGTCAGATCAGCCCATCGTGACAAATTCACCAAGAATTTATCAGGGTGGTTTCCAGGCAGAACCGCGTGGAGGACCTGATGTGGTACATTGCTAGCAATAGCATCATCAATTCACATTACTAATAAACTTCTCCCAATTATATCACATTATCTATTGTAATATTAATTAAAATACATATATATATATATATATATTATTATTATATATATATATATATATATATTATTATTATGTAAACTTATTAGTATTAACATATTTACCTAAGTTAGATAAATACCAAAACTGTCTTTTTACATCAGTGCCCTTCAACCGCTTTCTGTTTTTACCCAATGCTTAGCTGGTAGAAAATGCCATGTGGTATTAAACTCGCCAATTATTTTATATAGTGTAATAAAGAATAAATAAAATAAATAATCTCAGGACAATTCACACAGCGCCATCTAAACCCAAGTTAAGCTAGCTAAAGCTTGTGTTATGGGTACTAGATAACTGATACATATACATAGACAATTTTTTTCGTAAATACCTACTATATATATTATACATAGGAAACACCCAGACCGATACAAACAGTCATACTCATGAATACAAATGTTTGTGCCGTGCGAAGAATCGAACCCGCGACCATCGGACGTAAAGCTGTGTGCTAGACCGCTAGACCACCTAGGTCGTCAATAATTATTATGGATCGTGCCTTACTTAGGCACAGACAGTTACAGTCAGTCATTATCTTTATATTGTGTTTAGATATAGCATCAGGTTATCCTGTTATACTTTGACTAAATTTCGTACTTCAGCCTGCTTAAAAAAATGATATAATCCGAACAAGAATTAGTAAAAAAGTACAAGCATTGAGTGCTTGTATTTTTTTACTAATTATTAGGCACATTGATTTTAGAAGAAAAAGTGTAATCCATCACATTTAAAATAAGTAATCATGTTGCTAAGTAACAGTTGATATGTAACGTGCAACTGATCGGAACGAGAATAAATTATATTTACTGCTGTATATGTGTAATCCACTGAATATCTCAATCAAGCATTAGGTTGAGTACTTATATATTTATATATTATAGTATTTCAAAATTATAATAATTAGTAATCTGTGTGGCTAGTCACGAACTTTGCTGGATATTTCCTAAAGCAATTAATTTAATTTAATAAAAGAATTCCTAAGTCAATTAGAGAAGCAAAGCACCATGTTCTGCTTCTCTAATTGCCTTTTAAAATATCTTGTAGAAGAAAACGAGTGGAGAATTTCACCATAAAGGAAAATTATACATGAAATTATAGTTAGTTTTTAAAATCGTATTACCTAATCGACTTGGGTAGTGGACGTTCAAATATTTTATAAGCATTCAGAGAATCTTTAAAAAGGTTCGCAACTTTCTCCTCATGGTTCACGTTGGCTTAACTATTTTCTAACTTCTAAAATGTTCCGTGAAACTCAGGTAATGAACTAAATGTGGGTAGATTGAACCAACCTCCGGGTTTTTCTTCATGTTAGTGGGTACCGATTAAAGTTTTATCATAGTCTATAATATTAAAGTGATAGCTGAAGAAAATGATTTCTGATCATAGTGATTTATTTCTAAATTTTATCTAATTATAATATAGATAATTGATTTGTTAGTAATGTGGACGGATGATCTCGTTGCTAGCAATATACCATGTCAGGTTGACTTCCACGCGTATCCCCCTGGAAACCATCGTGATCAATTCTTGTTGGATTTGTCACGATGGGCTAACCGACCTGACCTCATGCTCATCTTATCCTCCACTGGTGCTCCGCCAGCATAAACCGTTAGCGCAGGCAGGTGCACCATTCCATTATCATCTAAAAAAATATATACCTATATATAGATAATTTTATGACAGTGCTGCTCAGTAATCAAGCATAAAATATAATTCATTGACTACTAGCTGACAAGGCAAATGCTGTATTGCCATGTAAATTAATATCGCTATTAAAAAATAGGGGTTGGTCAAAGTGTGACAATTTAAGATTGTATGTTATGTACATACAATCTTAAATTGTCACACTTTGACCATTTTTTACGTCATAAAGAGATACTTTTATTACTTCCTCTTGAATCACTCTATCTATTAACAAAAACTGCTTCAAAAGCCGTTGCGTAGTTATAAAGAATTAAGCATACATATGAACGGACAGACAGCGACAGCGACTTTGTTTTATACTCTGCAATGATATAATAATTCATCTAAATCTGTTCAGTAGTTTAGGATTCAATCGCGGATAAACAACGTGACACGAATTTTTATATATTAAATACAATTTATACGGAAGGGTACTAATTTTATATGGATTATAATTTTTATTTTCACTAATGAGCTAGTGTTAACAGCTCATACAGCTATGAAACGCTCGACATGCTACTGCTTCCGCGCGCTGTGCGATATAATGTATCTGTGGAGCAATTCGTTTGCGCGGGAAAATAAAAAGATCATTAAATGACTGCAGACATACTGTTTTGTTGTGTTCATTGTTAATTGTTTTACTTTACACTATGTACCTTTTTATGTCTGTTACTAGTTTGTAATACAATGTACAAGCTCATTATCCCGAGAATTGATACCGCTCTTACTAAAATCAGTTCTTGATATTTGATCATACGGAACATAAAAGGTACATAAATAGATATATCGACAGACAATTTGCATTAGTTGTATTTGACATGTTCTATCTTAATCTATACATATACATAAAATTGGAGTATTTGTTTGTAATATTGAAATAACCGTTTTTTACTACATGCATACGAATATAAATACGGTACATACACCAAAATAACATTTTTTACAATTATTGTCTGTCTGTCTGTTTGTTCCGGATAATCTCGGAAATGGCTGGACCGATTATGACGAGACTTTTATTGGAAGGTTAAATTCCACTCGGACAAAGTCGCGGATTTATATACATATAAGTCTAGTTTTTATATATAAGTCTTCAAGATTTATATGTTTTAGTGAACTTATATATAAAGTATAATAAAGCCCTTTATTCTGAAATTTACAATTAATTTTAATAAAAAAATATAATTTTAGAATACATTTCAAATTTCTTAGCGCTTTTTGCATATGTCTCCTCCAGTTACTTTGATTGATTTCTATCATGCGCCACTCTTCTTCTTTTTGTGTCCACAGTTGACTTCAACTCATCTTTCCATTTCATTAACTGCCTTCCCCTCGTCTCTGTCCATCTCTAGGATACTATTCAATTACCCTTCTACTCCATTTTGGCCTTGTGTCACGCATCCTGTGACCTGAACTTGTATAATCGTCTTGTAAAGGAGAGCGATCATCATCATTTGTTTCCTTAACCCATTTATTTGGGATCGGCGTAATATGTTTTTCTCGTCCATTCATTTTTGCAGTCACCTATTTACTCCCTTTCTTGTCCATTCATCTCTTTTTCGGCCAAAGGTCAGCGATTACTATATAGATTTATACGTGATTTATAACTACAACATGTTTGATAACTATAAAGAATTTTACAGTATCGTCTGCGACATACAGACCAACAAAATCCGGAAAGCTATTATAAATTCCCGGTCCAACATACCCCACATCTGAATCCACACTAAACTTAAGACCTTTCCTGCCCTTCCCATAAATAATATTGGATTACAGAAGGCTTTAACCTATTCACAAAGGCAATCAAACCTTCCAAACTACACATTGGACACTGACAACAGCGGCACTTATCAAAGTTCACTCTCAGAGGGACCTTACGAATATTCGCTAATCATTTGCAATGCTAATCAGCAACCCTATTCACGTAGCTGCTGTCAACGGGACGTCTTACTTTGTTTGCAACTCCGCTTTCAACTCGTGTATTCTCGTTTATTTCAAAATTTAGTTTCACACAATTTATTTCTAAATTTACTAAAGCTATTTTACTCATTTCTAATACAAATATGATATGGCCTCTTAGTTCTCTAGAAAGGCATTCGGCAATGCAAGCGTTACGTGATGTATGTAGTTCATATAGGCGATGATTATTATTTAACAAGCTAACTTGATATCCAGTTACATAAAAAAAACCTATTACTATCCCTAATCACTTCAACATAAAAGTCCACTAATTGGTCCTCAGGAGTAGCAATGCATGAAGGATATACCTCGGGCACTAGAAATTCACTTTTAGAAGTTCATAGTGCTGTTCTCAGTGAAACCAAACTTAAGAAGCAATTTCATTGGCAGCAGAACTAAGTAAAACAGAGTATCCTTATAGACGACTCAGTCCAAGATCTTCTACTAACAAACATGGTCAAAATTTCAAAAGAATAATAAAATCGTAAAGATATTGCACAACATACGCTCAAAAAAATGTAACCGAAGTACAAACCTTTCTGAAGGCGACTGGTAAAGGATCTTTCTACACAAACGTGGTATATATATCAAAGTAACGATTTAGGAGAGAAGCTTAAATATTATGAGAATTACAATTCGCGTTGTCGCTGAAAATTGAATACGGCTCCGAGTCGTGTGTGAGTCGTGTGGAGTTATATTGCCAAAACTGATTTACGTCAATTTGCACCGAGACCCAAAGTTGCACTGTTGAATTTTAAGCAGTCTCCACCTCGACAAATATTGGGAAGTGTGACGACGTATATGTGTAATTGGTTGGGAATTTATTTGAGTTGGTTTCTTCAGCCAATTTACGAGTTGCCAACAATCTGCATTTACGAGTATCTGCTGGTGTTCGGAAGTTGGTTTAATTATTTCATACGGATTTTATATCTGCGCTTTTAAACACTCTGTTTTGACTACATTTATACTACAAATATTTAAATTGACTACATTTATTTAAGTATTTGTATAGAACTAGTGGCTAGCCCTAGCTTTGCCCAGGTATTTATAAATTTTGACAATACTTTTATACACAAACTAGCTGTCCCGGCAAACGATTGCCAGAAGTGATAGAAGGGTGAAAATTTAGGCTTGTATGTATTTGTAATGCCACGTAATAAAAAAATAAAAAATATTGTCGAAAAAATAAAAAAAAAGAACACACAATATCCCTCCACCGCACAATATTAGAGAGATGTCATTAAATAGATTTAAAATAGAAATACACAAATGACTCGAAAAAAATGCTGTTACTCTTTGCGAGAATTGACTTAACATTTAATAATTTAATACTTGTGTTTATTAATTAGTAAGTCATTAATAATAAATGTAATTTACATACTTCTTGAATATGAGACGAATATTTGTACCTAAACATTTGTAAGATCTATACTGCAATTGTTCACACAGCGCCACCTAGTCCCACGGTAATCAGAGCTTGTGTTATGGGTACTAGACAACTGATATAAATACTTAGAATTTTTTTGCATATACATACATAATATTCATAACAGAAAACATCCAGATCGATACAAACAATCATATTCATGATTACAAATGTTTGCACCATGCGAGGAATCGAACCCGCGACCATCGGAAGTAAAGCGGTGTGCTAAACCGCTAGACTACCAAGGTCATATAAATTATCTATCTATTACCATATAGTGTTGCCATTAATATCTATAATATACTAGCAGACCCGGCCACGCGATGCTGTGGCTAAGGTTCTTGAATAAAATAATATCGCGATTATAAATTGAGATGTAAGCTATCCTATCTTTCAAGTTGGTTCAAATTGCACACAATGTGCAAATCAAATTTGAAATCGGTTCAGTAGGTTATAGCGGACAAACAACGTGACACATAATTTTTATATATAAAGACTAGCTGTACTCGCGACTACGTCCGCGTGGAATTTAACTTTATTTTTCTGAAATATAAGGAGTCTAAGTTACTCCTTATTACATCAGCTACCAGCCAATAAAAGGCCCATCAAAATCAGTACAGCCATTTCAGAGATTAACCGGAACAAACAGAGAGACAGACAAAAATTGTATATAATGTTATTTCAGTGTATATATGTATTTATATGCATATGCATAAAAGTAAAAAACGGTTATTTCAATTGGTACACTTGGTACAATTGGTAATTAGTCACTCAGTCACACAGTCTCTACAATACAGGCCTGCGAGGCTAGTGTAGAACTACAGTCAATTAAAATGTAAATATGTAATAATAATAATAATAATTTTTTTTTTTTCCAAAAATTCTCATCTCCCCTCTTAAGGAGAGGAGATAGAGGAGATGGCAACATACCTCCGGCAGAAGCACAGTCGGCCGGGGTTCAGAGCCCCAGGGAGAGAAACCGGCGTACAATGCGGGCAGAATCTAAGAGCACCGCTTTCTGTATCATCCCGGGAGTGAGCCACCCCGGAATCCCAACCGTCTGAGATGTTGTTCCAGACTGGTTGGGATAAGACCGTTCACCGACATAATGATTGGAATGATTTCGGTAGACATCGCCCCCCACATTTCGGTCACCTCGTGAGCCAGGTCGAGATATTTTCTCTTTTTCTCAATTTCGGCTTTCACGAGGTTCTCGTCATGCGGTATGGTGATGTCCACCGAAAACACCCTCGAGAGTGCCCGATCCATCACCACGATATCAAGTTTGTTCGCAAGAACGGTCCTGTCCGTGATGATGGATCGGTCCCAGTAGAGCCTGACGCTGTCGCTTTCGAGGACCGGCTGGGGCTCGTACTTATAGTATGGCAACCTCTCATTCGCGAGGCCGTACTTCATAGCAAGTTCTTGATGGAGTATTTTGGCTACCTGATTGTGTCTGTGCAAGTACTCAGTGTTGGCAAGAGCTGAACAACCCGAAATTATTATTATTATTAATAATATGTATAGATTGAAGAAAATAGTCGTTAGATGCACAGGTACAATCGTTTATCACCTATCATAGTATATTTACTGTAACTGATACGTTACTATGCGCCAACAATTCCGCTCGCCTAACCGACTCGAGGAAGCTATTTGAAATATTTAATATTGCCGGGGGATCTGTCGAGGTTCTATAAATTTGTACCAGTATAAAATATAAAGATGGGAGTTTGTGTTGTGATGCATGGAAGTGCCTCCCGAACAGCATCTATGTTATTTCAACGAGATTTGCAATATATTCAGACTCTCGTAGACGTTTTGAAGTTGTAAATTGTGGGTAGGAGAGATTGGTGGCAGTGTTTTTAGGTTATCTCATTATTGCGTATGATTATCTATACATATAAATAAAATTGAAGTTGAAGTGTCTGTTTGTAATATTGAAAAAACCGTTTTTTACTACATGCATATGAATATAAATACGGTACGTATACACTAAAATAACATTTATAATTTTTTTTGTGTGTATGTTTGTTCCGGCTACTCAAAGAGTATGTATATAATGGCTGGACCGATTTTGACGGGACTTTTTTTAGCAGGTAGCTGATGTAATTGGGAGTAACTTAGGTTACTTTTATTTTAGAAAAATCCTTTGTTTTAGAAAAATAAAGTTAAATTCCACGCGGACGAAGTCGCGGGAACAGCTAGTAAATAAATAAAATACTTGATTAATAAGTACTTGATCATTTAATTTATTTTACAGGTAAGTAAACACATCGATCAAAGTTAGTATATAATAGATTTAATTATAATATTAATAATTAAACACAAATCATTACATAGTATAAAACAAAGTCGATGTCGCTGTCTGACCGTCCCTATGTATGCTTAAATCTTTAAAACTACGCAACGGATTTTGAAGCGGTTTTTTTTAATAGATAGAGTAATTGAAGAGGAAAGTTTACATATATAATACATGTACACCCAGGCGAAGCCGGGCTAAAAATAGAGAGAGTAGCTAGTAATGAGATAAATTACGTATGTATTGAATTTCCAATTATTAACTTCATATGAAATTGATACCAATTATTTTAAAGCTCAAGTGCTCAGTGTGAGTCAAAGATTTCACTCGGCTATTTCGAGATCCAGGATTTCCAAAAACGATATCGAAGATATGGGAGAAAACACTTTTAGATTTGGCTATTTATTTTGGCTAAAAATGAATAGTCTCATTTACCCAGGACTCGGTCAGCGTTCTTTTTTTCTAAACCTTGAAACTTATTGTTTAAATATTTATGTACTAGCTGTCCCGTAAACGTTGTTTTGCCTTAAAATAAAAAAAAAATAGGGGTGGACTACCCCTAACATTTAGGGCGATGAAAAAGAGATGTTGGCCGATTCTCAGACCTACTCAATACGCTCACAAAATTTCATGAGAATCGGTCAAGCCGTTTCGGAGGAGTATGGGAACGAAAACTGTGACACGAGAATTTTATATATAAGATATGTAGGAATATTTATCTATATCCATATGTATATATATATATTTACTTATGTATATTTTATAAAAATATTATAATATTATTTGTACCGCCAACAACTTATCTCTGCACAACTCATGGTTGCCTGGTAGAAAATACCATTGGCTGTTAAGTCCGCCACATGTACTGTTTACTTATGTATGACGTGCATTAAAGTTATTTAAATAAATAAATGTAAATAAACAAGACATTCAAAGTTTATAAAAATATGTTGAGGGGGGTAAAATAAAATATTATTATTATTAATTGTTTAACCAGTTGTTGTGTATTGAATGTTTTTTCTATTTTATTATTTAATTGAATTAGTGCTAATCGGTAGTTTGTATTCACACACTTAAACTTAAATTGTAAGTAAGAATAAAATTATTTAAAAGAGCAACACACAAGTTTCTTGCTCGTTCTTCTTGTGATGAGACAGCTTTCCGAATGAACGGTATATTAAAAAAAAATGTGATGACTATTCAAAAGTGCTTCAATGTAAGTTTATTTGAATAAATGGTTTTCTATTCTATTCTATTCATCATCCATTAAAAATATCATTTTTGTATGGTGGGAAAAGGATGTTCAGTAATGTTAGACTATGGATCCCATTTTTAGCAATGTGTGATACATTGTTAGGTTGATATATACGCGGAAGTATTTATATCAGTTATCTAGTACTGTTACGAGTGAATGAATACGATGTTGTTGATCGAGACGATGTATATTATAGATGTTAATAGATTGACAATATGTACATAGAAATAATGATCTTATATACTAAATAACAATAGGAAAATGTAAGGTGGGGTGACACAGTTTAGACACGGCAGTGCTTAGTAGACAATATTGAATTTGTCTTACTAGACATTATTACATGCAATTATTATTTTGATGTATCTAGATAACTGTGTCCCATAGTTCCGAAATACCATTGCAGGAAGGTGATTCCACAATGTCGTTGTGCGTGGGAAAAAGTTTCTAGAAAACCGCACTGTGGAAGACCGCCATTCAACCAGACGATCAGGATGGTTTTTTAGTCTAGTCTAGACATTATTAAATGCACTTATTATTGCTACATAACTGGGTCCCATATATATTGTTCCCATATATACTGTGTGAATTCACAAAAACAACATTGTATGTTATATGTTATATTAACGAACATGTATAATATAGAATTAGATACACTATTGTATTGGGCTTAGGCCTGTAATAATAGTTGTGTAAGTAAATAAATAAATATTCCCTTCTTGAGAGAAAAAAAATTATGAAAGAGGAAGTATGAAAGTGGCAACGATGTCAGAGAGGTTAAAGAGTAATCGTCTATCGTGGTATGGGCATGTAATGCGTAGCAATGAAGATCATATCCTAAGGACGGTGTTACATATGAATGTGGATGGTTATAAGGGTAGAGGAAGACCGAAAAAGAGATGGATGGACTGTGTGAAAGATGATATGGTGAGAAAGGGAGTAAATAATGGAATGACTGCGAACAGAGATGAATGGAAGAGAAAAACATATTACGCCGACCCCAAATAAATGGGATAAGGAAGAAGCAGATGATGATGAGAGAAAAAAAATTATTACAAACAATTACAAAAAATTATAGAAATTAATTATAAACAATATAAATTAATAAAATAACCCGCAACAAGTACTCATAACACAAGCTCTGTTTCACTTGGAACTAGATGACGCTGTGTGAATTGTCCACGGGTATTATTTCCTGAACTGCACCTTTTCAGCATAACTTTAATATAATTTCAGTTATTCACGTTCCCTTCGCTGTCTTATTAAACTTTGGCCCCGTAATCAAAAGTCCCCTTTTCGTGTTTATGCAGGCCGACCAACAAAGTGATTCTCACAAAAACTCATTTTCTGGAAAGTGAGTTCAAGACCGGTTCATTTTGATGACAGCTTAGTTTGTTTTTCAGTGTGAATATAATAATAATAATAATAATAATCTCAGGACAATTCACACAGAACCATCTAGACCCAAGTTAAGCTAGCTAGAGCTTGTGTTATGGGTACTAGATAACTGATACATATACATAGATATTTTTTTTTTGTAAATACATACATATTATACATAGAAAACACCCAGACCGATACAAACAATCATACTTATGAATACAAATGTTTGTGCCGTGCGAGGAATCGAATCCGCGACCATCGGTCGTAAAGCGGTGTGCTTGACCGCTAGACCACCGAGGTCGTCTACTCGGTCGTCGTAATATACCAATATGCATATACATATATAGGTCTATGTATTATAACAATCGTTAAAAAGAGCAACAGGCAAGTTTCCGGTTCTGACTGTATCTGCATTACACTGTTTTATTAAAATTGCTTAAATTAAGTTTATTTATATAAATGTTATTTTTATTTTTGTTTTGGCGTTACGTAGCTTTGCCCGCGTGAATATTAACTATTTTTTATTAAAATTCTAAAATAAAAGTAGGTTAAGTTACTACTCATTATTTTGAGTTATCTGCGAGTGAAACTGAAATATCGTCAAAATCGCTCCAACCGTTTTAGAGATCAACAAAACAGATTAAAAAAATATTTTAACTTTTTTCATGTAAGTATCATATTATGTACTATATAACTGCAGTATATACTGCACTTTTAAAACTGATATTTGATTTTAATTCTGAAATTACACTCTGTTTGTAATTTCAAAATTAAAATCAAATTTCAGTTTAGTACTTACATTTATTTCGTGTTTAGTATACATTATTTGTATTATTAACCGGGTCTTAACTAATTTTATGGCAAATAAAGGTATTTACCTACCTACCTACCTACTTACTACTCGACGTTTCGACTAGGTTGCACTAGCCGTGGTCACGAGCAGACTCAGCTAATAAGAGGTATGCGGTGATCAACATAGAAACCGCTACGCACTCTTAATGCAATCAGACAATATTATCAGCGCTATGAATTTTAAGTTTTTCTACAAAAACATTATAATCGAACTCATCAAAATTATAAAAATAATATGCTTTTCTACAAAGATAGTGTTTTATACAACATTTAAATAATTTTCAGGCAGATTTATGTTTAAATTCTGATAGGTAATATAGATGCTTTGTATACAAGGCTGTGTAAGACTAATTGGTAATCCCGCCTTCGCATTAGTGGAGCTAATGAATTTGTAAAGTGACGTTATAGCTATCGCAACTGAGGCGGCGGCTCCAGCAATAATTATTGTAATGTGAGACAATTGGAATGTAAATGAGGTGCTAATTAACTAATCAGTAATCACTCAGTACTCCATAGTTCAGTGAACCCCAGAGTAGTTTATATCGACCCCCAGTGGTCTATGACAAACTGCAAGGGGTCTATGACAAACTGCAAGGAGTCTATGACAAACTGCAAGGGATCTATGACAAACTGCAAGGAGTCTATGACAAACTGCAAGGAGTCTATGACAAACTGCAAGGAGTCTATGACAAACTGCAAGGAGTCTATGACAAACTGCAAGGGATCTATGACAAACTGCAAGGAGTCTATGACAAACTGCAAGGAGTCTATGACAAACTGCAAGGGATCTATGACAAACTGCAAGATATCTACGACAGCGGTCATCTTGTTATTTTACTTTACATATGGTGTTAACACTAAACTTTACTACAGTTAGAAATTTACAAAAAATCAATACCAGGTAAGAATGGGGGGGTCTACCCAAAACCGAAAAATATGGCACGGGGTCTACGACACAAAGAAGTTTGGGAACCTCTGGCATAGTTATTCATGAAAAAGACAATTGATAGTCGGAAACGTATATCAATTAAGTCGAGTTGGTCTCTGTTGTTTAGTGGATTAGAACATCGCCTTACTTGTGGTGGCTTCGAATCTAGCTCTATATAAATATTTGTATTTTGAAATGAAAATATATAATGATAAAAATTTGTGAGTATGATTGTATGTATGTATTTATATTATGTATGTAATTACTACGCAGTTCCCCCTGGAAACCATCGTGATAAATTCCTAAAGATTTTATCTCGATCGGCAAACTGATCTGACCTCATGTTCTTCATTCCTTCTCCACTGGTGCCCCGCCAGCGTAAACCGTTAGCGCAGAGGAGTACACCACTAACTGTTACCCGTGACTCTGTCTATTTTTATTGAGACAAATATAGTGTTGCCGATGGCAACCTTTTTGATAGTTTTTATGTATTTTATATATATTTGAATTTTATATTTTGACGTTCTGTTTTTATATACCGTTTGTTTTCTTATGCCATATTGATTGTCTTTATATATTTGCTAGCGACCTGTTTACACTTATTTTACCTCACCTAGGAACGTGTCCCATTTTTAAACCAGCCTCATACAGTCCTTCCGTAACATATAGCATATGTCTATCTTCATGATGCAATCTATCTCCATATAAATTACGTTAAGAAGCTGTTGCGGGTAAATGATACTATGTTGTTGGTTGAGACGATGTATATTATAGATGATAATAGACCGACAATATGTACATAAAACACACACCACGGACAGATGGCCGTTGGGGCAGTAAAATCTTCGAGTGGCGACCACGGACTGGAAGACCCAGCGTGGGAAGGCCTCCAGCAAGGTGAACCGACGATCTGGTCAAGATCGCTGGTATTGGATGCGAGCAGCGCAGGACCGATCGTCGTGGAGATCTTTGGGGGAGGCCTATGTCCAACAGTGGACGTCTTCCGGGCTGTAATGATGATGATGATGATGATGTACATAAAAATATTGATCTTATATACTAAATGACAATAGGAAAATGTAAGGTGGGGTGACACAGTTTAGACATAGCAGTGCTTAGTAGACAATATTGAGTTTGTCTTACTAGACATTATTACATGCAATTATTTTGATGTATCTAGGTAACTGTGTCCCATAATGCGATCAGCTGTTTAGCAATAAAAACGTAAGAAACAGACTTAATTTTATTTTTGATATTAGTATGGATTAGTAGGATTTCATAGCTTACAAATTGAGACACAAGAAATTCTTTAGTTATACGCATTACAGAAAATTTATACAGAAAACAAACGAAACGAAAATTAAAATAACAAACTTAAGATAACAGCATTAAGATAACAACGTTGAGAGCACAGGCACCGTCGCCGATGTAACAATTTATAATCTTGTTTGAAAACATAATCCCGGGCTCTCGTTTTTTTTTTAATTGAGCCTAACAAAGGAAATTTGAAAAACTCCATCACTGAAGGAATTTTTCATTAAAAACAATTTGTAGAGACGGCCGTCATTTCTGAGATGGTGGGCAATTAGTGGGCCAGTGTAATTGCTGAAATGAAATCCCTCGGGGTACGTAAGCTGCGGCCTCACTTGCTAAGTACGGAATTTTTTATTGATTCATTTTTGGTTGCTTTTATACAAAACTTAAATTAGTCTATAACTCTATAGGTATCTTTTACAAGCGAATATTTTGCTCGTTATGTCTGAACTCAACGAGACAGGGTTTGGCCCTTTGGTGTCTCCTATTAAAATGTTTAAGCAACTTCCAGTTTCTATCAAAAACCTATATCATCATCATCATCTGCTTCTTCCTTATCCCTTTTATTTGTGGTCTGCGTAATATGTTTTTCTCTTCCATTCATCCCTGTTCGCTGTCATCGCGTTATTTACTTCCTTTCTTACCATATCATCTTTCACAGAGTCCATCCATCTCTTTAAGACAACCTATATGTGAAATATATATTAAAATTAAAAATATCTTTATTCATGTAGGTCTATTACAAACTCTTATGATATGTCAAACTACCGTCAGTTCGGAGTAATTGAAGAACTCACAAGAAATTCAGCTCGTATTCTTTTCAAATAAATGTTGTACATGTAAAACATACAATTACACATGTTGTCCATACATATACAAAATAACTACTACGCAATAAACAGTATTACACTGTAACAGTTACAGTATATTTAAACAATAAACTTTGGACCAATATGATAGATATATAATGAACAATATAAAATAACATGTAAAATAGTTATTTCAACATATTGTTTATATTACTTCAATTTTGTTGTGTCAGTCCGAGTGTTTAGTACTTAACTTGGTACTTGCATTGTTTAAATTATACCGGAATATTATTATTATTATTCTTTTATATATGTCCCATTTTACAGGGGTAATACATTCAAACACGCGGGTCTTAGCCAAGCGTGGATGAGTTATATGATGTTGATAAAAGTGAAGAAGAAAGAAATTTCCTTACAATACGACATGTGTTGAGAATGACGGCTTTTTGTAATAGTTCTATTCTATTCTATTCTATTATTATTATTAATAATAATATATAATAATAAATATGAATTAAAATTATATCTATCTAACTATCTACTTTATTGTAAAGGTAATTTTAATATGCCATAGCAATAATATAAAGTGCCACTCGTTTTCATCCCCAGTGTAAGGGATGAAAATGAAATACCGGGTGCAAATTAATCAGACAGCGACTGTAGTTGGGTGCTACCACCTACTTAGGTGGGATGGCTTGCATACTGGGTACGCCTCGGGTCATTGCAAACACCTTTGTATTTAATAAAAATCATAGATACAGTGTGTTGAAATATTAATAATGAATTTACATGTAAGTACATACCTAGAAAATAGTAGTTTCCGATCGTAGCCGTATAATGTAATTTAAAAATAACATTATTCAATTTTAAAAAGAACATCGATTTGGTTTGTTTTTTTATTAACTCCCACTTCTCGAAGCAACCTATTAATATAGGTATATCTAGTGTACGAAACGAGTCAATCAATTTACTTTATTACTATATTACATACTCTGCAATATTATTCAACCAAATAGGAATAGAAAAGGTTGACGCTATAATAATAACTCCGGACAATTCTCACAGCGCCATCTAGTCCCAAGCTAAGCAGAGCTTGTATTATGGTTCCTAGACAACTGATATAAATACTTAGATATTTTTTTTGTAAATACATACATAATATACATAGATAATATCCGGCATACTCGTGAACGAGTGCTGCTTGTAGGGACTGGTCTGCTCTTATCACTACGACTGATTTAATCTTATTGTGTTTTTATATTTGAGCCTAAATAAATTAGTGCTGGTTGGTGGTTTGTATTCACACGTTTCGACTTGTAAAATGTGAATTTACAAGGATTGTTTAAAAGAGCAACACACAAGTTTCTTGCTTATTCTTCTTGTGATGAGACAGCTTTCCGAATAAGCGGTAGATTTTAAAAAATGTTGACTATTCAAAAGTGCTTAAATTAAGTTTATTTGAATAAATTATTTTCTATTCTATTCTAATACCCAGATACAGACTATCATTCTCATTAATACAAATATTTACACCGTACGAGGAATCGAACCTGCGACCATCCAATGTGAAGCGGTAAGTTATACCTCTAAACCATCGAGGCCGTGAATATATATATATATATATATATATATAAATCAATCACTCTAGATATTAGTAATATATATCTAGATATTGGTAAAGATATCCCCAAAAATGTTATTTCTGTTCAAATATTTGTAGGCACGTCGATATTGTACTATATTTTAGATAACACAGGTTAGAGAGAGGGGAAAACGAGACAGGGCCGGGTAAAGCCGGATATTCACTGATGCGGATTAATTTGGGGACGGCCCGGTATTTTGTTCGCGCGTTCAAAATTTGTTCATTATTAACTTAGTGTCCAATACCGCGCAGTATTGCTCCCTCGGCAGTTAACCTTCGGCAGATGTCCAACATTTTTCACATTGTAACGTTTTACATATATACTTATACAGTCATAATATTATAAACATGAAAATCTGTGAGGATCTATGTTTTTTTTTTTGTTTCTAATGAAAGAGCATTACAACTACTATACTAGATAAATTCAAGAATAGAATAGAAATTTATTTATTCAAATAAACTTACAGTGAAGCACTTTTGAATAGTCATCATATTTTTTTTAATCTACCGCTCTAGAATGACTGTCATCGTCAGTGGTGTAACGGTTTAGCACGTCTTGATTCAAATAGTCGTAGGTTTGATTCCTCGCACATACAAATATTTGTATGTCTGTTATATTGATCTGGATACTATACATATTATCCATGTAAATACTATAACTAAAAGTGTTTATGTAATTTTGTTATTTGTTTTGTATCAATAACCCTAGCTATGCTTACTTTATGGATTAGATGACTCTGTGTGAATCATCCAGGGTTATTATCATTATTATTATTAACACATAGTATTTTTTATGAAATTTAACTTAAAAGCAGTGCCTATTACTCACTAAACGATTACTTGAATGACGAGCGTGCATGGCAATAGTTGTTCATGCACGGGATTTTCATTTAATGTTAGACATAGACACCTATATAAATATACATTGTAAATAAACTAACTTTAAAAAGAAAAAGTAAGTAATTTAATTGAGTTTCTTGCCAGTTCTTCTCAAATGGATCCGTATACTGAACTAGACGGTAGGGAAAAAATAATATAAAAAATATGACGTTCATAAGCGGGTAAAATGTGCTACACTAATAAATGATTTTTGAATTTGAATTTGAATTCTTTATGATTGCGAAATCAAGTCGGTGTTTTTAATAATCCATCCTTTATAGATATACTTATAGATACTACTTGTCCACCACGTCACAGCCTTGTAGTTTGCTACCCCGACTCACGCTCATAACATCGTGAGTTCAATTCTGAATCCATAAAAATACTCTGTGATTATATATTATACTAGCTGTACTCGCGACTACGTCCGCATGGAATTTAAATTTATTTTTCTCAAAATAAAAGTAGCCTAAGTTACTCCTTATTACATCAGCTACCTGCCAATAAAAGTCACGTCAAAATCGGTCCAGCAATTTCAGAGATTAGCCGGAACAAACAAACAGACAAACAGACAGACAAAAATTGTAAAAATTGTTATTTTGGTGTATGTACCATGTTGATATTCATATGCATGTAGTAAAAAACGGTTATTTCAATTTTACAAACAGACTCTCCAATTTTATTTATATGTATAGATATATAATAAAATGAACTATAAAAAAAATATTCTAAGAATATAGTGCGTCGCCTACAATGTTTATAATTAGTAATAAATTATACTATTCTTCAAGTAGAAGCTGTGATCTAAGTATAGTAAAGTTATGTAATTTATCATATCATATACATTGTTGCTTATTGTACCTATACGATGCAGTGTCAGCATTCTCTCCTCTCGCCTGGTGTAGCCGAAATTTTATGGTGATTGGTGACCAATATGTTGTATAACTCCATTCGGTTCTACCGATTTTCTTAAATTTACTGAGGTAGACTTTAGAAGAAATCTGAACACGAATGGTACGTGATGATAGCTTCAACAGACTACAGGGTGTAGAAATTATTGAATTTCCTTGCTTTCTTTAATTAAATTGATACATATAGTATAAATTACATTTTGCCGGCCTCGGCACACCGCCTTATTTTCTATGGTTGCGGGTTCCATTCCTCGGTAGAAACATTTGTATTTATGAGTACGATTGTATCGGTCTGGGTGTATTCTATATACAATTCTATGCATACCACAAAAAAAATCTATCTATTTGTATCGATTGTCTAGTATCCATAACACAAGCTTTAGCTAAGTTAACCTGGATCTAGATGGCGCTGTGTGAATTGTCAAAAAATAACATATAGATTTTTTTCTGTATTATACATATATGAAATATTATATGATGACTGAACAGAAAGTACGTTACCTCGATCGATTTAAATTTTTTTAAAGTCGTACGTTCATGTAGCGAGAATTCAAATGGATGGGTGTGCACTCCAACCAGAACCCTCAGTCGGTGTTATGTTTTGTTGCTGCAGATACTCATATATGTACCTTAGTTATGAAGAATGGAAACCAATGACGGATACCACAAATACAGATTCATGTTCAGATTAAAAAAAAAAATGCTTATTTTGTTTGTAAATTATATATGTACAAGATTGAAGCAAGTGATGTGCAAGGGCCTGCAAACAGGAATTGCTTTAGCGCCTGCTGTCTCTAGCCATATGGTATTCACTTGCCAGAAGGGAGCAGGTGATAGAGCTGTATGGTATTTGCTGGCAAGAAGGGAGCAGGTGATAGAGCCGTGTGGTATTCGCTGGCAAGAAGGGAGCAGGTGATAGAGCCGTGTGGTATTCGCTGGCAAGAAGGGAGCAGGTAATAGAGCCGTATGGTATTCGCTGCCAAGAAGGGAGCAGGTGATAGAGCCGTATGGTATTCACTGGCAAGAAGGGAGCAGGCGATAGAGCCGTATGGTATTTGCTGGCAAGAAGGGAGCAGGTGATAGAGCCGTGTGGTATTCTGGTATTCGCTGGCAAGAAGGGAGCAGGTGATAGAGCCGTGTGGTATTCGCTGGCAAGAAGGGAGCAGGTGATAGAGCCGTGTGGTATTCGATGACAAGAAGGGAGCAGGTGATAGAGCCGTATGGTATTGGATGACAAGAAGGGAGCAGGTGATAGAGCCGTATGGTATTCACTGGCAAGAAGGGAGCAGGCGATAGAGCCGTATGGTATTTGCTGGCAAGAAGGGAGCAGGTGATAGAGCCGTGTGGTATTCGCTGCCAAGAAGTGAGCAGGCGATAGAGCCGTATGGTATTCGCTGCCAAGAAGGGAGCAGGCGATAGAATGGTATGTGCACATTATTCTCGCTTGTTTTGTTTGTGAATTGTACCTATATGTACATGTTTGAAGCAACTGATGTGCAAGGACTCCCATACGGGAGTTGCTCTAGCGTCTCCTGCCTCTGGCTGTATGGTTTTCGCTAGCATCATTTGCTATCATTCCCTTGTCAATATATGAGTTAATGATTGCAACCATCCTATAGTTACTTTGGTTTTCCTAAATTCTATTAGCCAGATCTGATATCAAACAGTTTGTAAACGTTACTGTTTACAATTGTAACTTAAAAATGATTTTTCCATAGGTAAATAAGAGGTATTTTCTAAAAATAATGTTGTTTACATGGAAAAGGAAAATGTCCGTAGTTTGGCGCAGATGTCATCAGTCAAAGTGAATCAAATTTATTTAAACTCACTCAGTCTTTGACCTACATTCAAATCGTGATTTAAATTTAGATTATGATGCTTGACTAGAAAGATCCATTATCCATTTCATTCGTTTTTGTATTAAAGATTTTTTAACATAACTTTCTAAATGAACATTAACAAGAATTATGTTGTATTTTTAAACTTTCGTGTTTAATATACATTATTTATATTATTAACCGGGTCTTAACACGAATAATTTTATGGCAAATAAAGGTATTTACCTCTATCGATGTTTCGACTAGGTTGCACTAGCCGTGGTCACGAGCTGACTGGAGTAACAGCGATGTCAATGTAGATATACCTTTATTTTCCATAAAATTAGTTCGTGTTAAGACCCGGTTAATAATATAAAGAATTATATTAATAATGAATAAATCATTTATAAGTACATAGTATAAAAAAAGTCGCTGTCGCTGTTTGTCCGTCCCTATGTATGCTAAAATCATATTTTTTCCCCTACCATCCAGTTTGGTATATAAATCCAATTCAGAAGAACTGGCAAGAAACTCAATTAAAATTCTTATTATTCTTATATTTCTTTTTTTTAAAGCAAGTTTATTTACAATGTATATTTATAGAGGTGTCTGTCTAACATTAAATGAAAATCCAGTGCATGAACAACTATTGCCATGCACGCTCGTCATTCAAGTAATCAGTAAGTAATAGGTGTAATCGTTTTTATTCGTAACCCTAATTATTTATAAAGGCTGTAGGTATTGCCGTAGTGCCGGTTAATGAACCACGATTATATATTGCTAGTATAATGATACAGTTGAGTTTGGTACCCATACTTCAAGTTCTGCTTAGCTTACAACTAGATCGCTATGTGAATTGTCCAACGATAAAAAAATAGTGGACGATATAAGTGCTTTATAATTTGGTTATAACACACGTGGAATTTCAGCCCGATTCGTAGGCGAGGGCGTAATACAGCCGAGTGTGTTAAATACGTACGGCGTTTTTTTAACACACTTGAAAGGAAAGTAAATATCATGATATTACATTTTGTTCATTTGAAATTATTGAAACAGTTATTTAAACTGTTTAAAATTAAATTTTGACGCTAAGTTTGATAAAAAAAAGCCAAAATTGGATAAAAAAAAAGCAAATAGTGCGGTTATGGAATACAATTGCAATGCGCACTTCTTGATTTGCTTCACTATAACGCACGCGTGTTTTATGTGTTACTTTATATATCGAAAGGTAAAATTAGATCCACTTTACGGGCAAGTGTGTTGAGAAAATATTAACAGTCTCACCTGTAAGCCGATGTTAGATCAACTCTCGCTGCAAATATATTATGCTAATAAGCTGCACGGTACATTTCACCAGTTACTGAGGTAGCCACTCGTTATGCTACTTACCTGTGACTAGGAATTTCTACAAACAATACAAATTTCAGCGACGGTAGTTCGTCGGCCGCAGCCGTTCCTATCATTTGCATCTCATTCGGAATGCAACCAAACTATAGTAGTTAGACAGAAATCTGTGGATGTGGCAATGGGAATATAGAAATTATTATGTGGCAATGGGAATTCCCCTGGTTTTATAGAAATTATTTTGGTTATAGTAATGTAATGGGTACATTTTCTAATGCTTATGTCAAGAATTTGAATATAGTTTTTATAACCCTAACTGTCCCCAATCTAATCCGATCGATCCCCCAATCCGAACGAGCCCCATCCAATTTAAATAGGGATCGAAATTACGACAGCCTGAGCTGAGGTTCGAATCCCTAGCGGTGTCCTTAGACTAAAATTGTATCCGGCAGATAGGAGTTGGCCATCAGCCGCTATATAAATTGTTTCTCTGTGCTTTGGAGTGCCATCTGCATTCGGCCCCTATCATTCGGTGAAGCCGTAAAGGCTAAGAACGTTATAATAGATCAATGAAAACCTAATTGTCCTTGATTAGTAGAAAGCTATTCCTATTTCAATTTAGTGTGAATGCTACAACTAGAATTAAATAACTAATCTAGCGCTACTGTATATTAGCTTTATTTATATAATACTAGCTGTCCCGGCAAACGTTGTTTTGCCTTAAAATAAAAAAAAAATTAGGGTGGACTACCCCTAACATTTAGGGGGATGAAAAATAGATGTTGGCCGATTCTCAGACCTACTCAATACGCTCACAAAATTTCATGAGAATCGGTCAAGCCGTTTCGGAGGAGTATGGGAACGAAAACTGTGACACGAGAATTTTATATATAATATATATTTTATATATTAATACAATTGGTATTGAAATTTCAATAATCATGTATACGAAAGCTATTTCTATGAAAAGCATATATAGATGTATATTAACAATTCTGAGAATGTGTAAATTAATTTTTTTTTTCTACTAAATTACAGTACATTCCAGGAGATACGACCATATAACATTCTCTTTTTGGTGGATCTAATGACGAGCGTACATGGCAATAGTTGTTCATGCACGGGATTTTCATTTAATGTTAGACATAGACACATACATAAGTATAGAATGTATATAAACTGAGACACCTATATAAATATACATTGTAAATAAATTGACTTTAAAAAAAAAATAGTTGAGTTAGTCACCAGTTCTTCTCACTTGTATCTGTATACTGAACTGAACGGTAGGGGAAAAATAATAATAAATATTTTTTTTTTATGTAATGACTCGCTCTATAATACCACAGATAACATAATATTATAATACTATTACGCGATTTTCATCCTTAATATTATGATATAAGGTCACAGGCAGGTTATAGTGAAAACTATCATTACTACTAGCCATCTAAATCATCTAAATTAAAGGCTACCGAGGAAAAGATACACGAAAATGAATGCTCTGTGACGGCCTGTTTTATATGAATTTCATAAGATAAATAAAATGGTTTCCTTAAAGAAGTTGCTCCGAAACTTTATAATAACAGAATGTTTCATATTCAAATATCGTAACATTATTTATTTAGGTTAATGATGAATCAACATTTTGTAATTTAGAAATTTTTCTATTGTAATTATTATAAAAAATATTGCGACAAGGAAAATTCTTTGGGCACTTTTATGTTCTTTAATTAATTTAAATAAACTCACTATATTATAATTGAACAATGTGGAATCTATACTAATATTATAAAGCTGAAGAGTTTGTTTGTTTGTTTGAACGCGCTAATCTCAGAAAGTACTAATTGGAATTGAAAAATTCTTTTGTGTTGGATAGTCCATTTATCGAGGAAGGCTTTAAGCTATATAATATTACGCTACGACCAATACGAGAGGAGCTGCAATGAAAAATGTTGCAAAAACGGGGAAAAATAATCATATTTGAGGGCTTCTGTTGCGTGTGCTACGCGAACGAAGTCACACAGCGGCATCTAATCTCACGGTAAACAGTGCTTGTGTTATGGGTACTTGACAACTGATATAAATTGTAAGATATTTTTTTGTTAATACATATATAATATACATAGACAACACACATTGTCTGTCTGTTTGTTCCGGCTAATCTTTGAAATGGCTGGATTGATTTTGACGGGACTTTTTGTGGTAAATAGCTAATGTAATAAGGAGTAACTTAGGCTACTTTTATTTTAGAAAAATAAAGTTAAATTCCACGCGGACGAAGTCGCGGGAACAGCCAGTAGTATTATAAGTTCTAGTTGAACCAGTACTTTTTTTAAAGGTAAAATTCTAAAGTTGCATTTTTATTGGTAATTGTAAGCACAAATTAGTCATATAAATGTTGTAGTTATCTATCATTACATAGTTTAAAACAAAATTGCTGTCGCTGTCTGTCCGTCCCTTTGTATGTTTAAAACTACGCAACGGATTTTGTTGCGGTTTCTTTTTAATAGATAGAGCGATTCAAGAGGTAGGTTTATATATATAATACATGTATAGCTGGGCGAGTAGCTAGTAATTAATAAATGCCACATCCAAAATCTGTCTTCCTTAATCACAGTTGCAGTTGAAGGTGGAGATTTCGCAAGCAATTTCCGCCTTAGCGACAAATGCAAATACGAACAAAATGCGTTATTTATCCCGTAAATTAGTGACTGGTGTTAAATATTCGGCGATGCAGTGGCATTATCGCCACTCGGTATTCGAGTCTAGCGACTGAGGACTGGGAGCGAGGCTTAAGTATTTTATCACGACATCTATGCTGACGATTTAAAAGTTTCAGAGCAGACATTATAGAGATATTTGCATGGAAAACTTTTAAAGCAGATATCACAGAGATATTTAGGTGGAAAACTTTTAGAGCTGACATTATAGAGATATTTGGGTGGAAAACTTTTAGAGCAGATATTATCGAAATATTTGGGTGAAAAACTTTTAGAGCAGATATTACCGAGATATTTGGGTGGAAAAACTTTTAGAGCTGACATTATAGAGATATTTGCATGGAAAACTTTTAGAGCAGATATTACAGAGATTTTTGGGTGGAAAACTTTTAAAGCAGATATTACCGAAATATTTGGGTGGAAAACATTTAGAGCAGATATTACAGAGATATTTGGATGGAAAACTTTTAGAGCAGATATTACACAGATATTTGGGTGGAAAACTTTTAGAGCAGATATTACACAGATATTTAGGTGGAAAACTTTTAGAGCAGATATTACAGAGATATTTGGGTGGAAAACTTTTAGAGCAGATATTACAGAGATTTTTGGGTGGAAAACTTTTAAAGCAGATATTACCGAAATATTTGGGTGGAAAACATTTAGAGCAGATATTACAGAGATATTTGGGTAAAAAACTTTTAGAGCAGATATTACAGAGATATTTGGATGGAAAACTTTTAGAGCAGATATTACAGAGATATTTGGGTGGAAAAACTTTTAGAGCAGATATTACAGAGATATTTGGGTGGAAAAACTTTTAGAGCAGATATTACAGAGATATTTGGGTGGAAAAACTTTTAGAGCAGATATTACAGAGATATTTGGGTGGAAAAACTTTTAGAGCAGATATTACAGAGATATTTGGGTGGAAAACTTTTAGAGCAGATATTACAGAAATATTTGGGTAAAAAACTTTTAGAGCGGATATTATAGAGATATTTGGGTAAAAAACTTTTAGAGCAGATATTACACAGATATTAGTATGGAAAACTTTTATACCTGACGCTATCGAGTTGCTGTATGGAAAACATTGGAGTTGACATTATAAGGGCGGTAGACTGTGCTGTATAAAACTTTTAAAGATAACAGAAATATAAATAATCCTTATCAGGCACGGTCTATTTTACAATATTTGACGGTCTCAGAGGTCTAGGTTTAGCACACCGCATTACTCCCGATGGTTGCGGGTTCGATTCACACTCTCACGGCACAAACATTTGTATTCATGAGAATTTTTCTCCCAGGTTGGGTGTTATGTGCATTGCGTATGTATGTAGGTATATACAAAAATAAGTCTTAAAATATTGGTATCAGTTGTTTACCAGCAATACAAGTTGTGCTTATAGGACTAGAGAGCGCTGTGTGAATTGTCTAAAAATATTATTTATTATGTATTGTTGCGTACAAAAAGTATTTAAATCCGCGATGTAACGTAGAGACTTTAAAAATCTGATTTGTAATTTATAATAGTTTTACCAAATATATTCAAGATAGCAAACAAAATCTATAATTTCTACAACCCTTTACCTTTTACCATCGCACCGCTCGCCATCGACAGGGAATTCATCACCACATGCTGGAACCTAAGTAGTCTCAGACAGTGCGGTTTCAGAGGAGCTTCCTCCCGCGTACACTTAGATTGTGGAATGAACTACCAGCCGAGGTTTACTCGAGAGACTACAGCATGGGGTTTTTCAAGAAGGGTAAATCAAGGTTTCTTAATGGTCGGCAACGCGCATGTGACACACTTGGTGTTTCAGGCGTCCATAGGCCGTATGCCTGTTTGCCACCTACGTGGTATAAAAGAAAACCCGTAATCTGCTAAAGCCAACATCACCTACCATCTGAGCATTCGAGCCGCATCACCACGTTCCAATATAGAATAAAGAAATAAACAATAGGCAGTTGAGTATATCTGTTTAACGTAAACCTTTTTAAGATATAGTAATTTTTGTAGCTGTGACGTGGTCGTGTGGAATGAGTAGTCATGCTCACTAAAATGTCCAGACATGTGGCGGCGTGGTGGGCCGGGTCAATGGGCTCCCTAAAATATGGTCGAGCGCAGTGATGGCTGGCTCATCCGTCATACTCGTGAACGAGTGCTGCTTGTAGGGACTGATCTGCTCTTATCACTACGACTGATTTAATCTTATTGCATATTTATATTTGACCCAAAAATTAGTGCTTGTTGGTAGTTTGTATTCACACGTTTCGACTTGTAAATGTAAACTTACAAGGATTATTTAAAAGAGCAACACACAAGTTTCTTGCTCGTTCTTCTTGTGATGAGACAGCTTTCCGAACGAGTGGTAGATAAAAAACAAATTGTTATGACTATTCAAAAGTGCTTAAATTAAGTTTATTTGAATAAATGATTTTCTTTCTATTCTATTCTATTCTATGACACTTATAATCCATTACGGAAATTCATCGGATGTCGAAATTTGAGACCACGATTTCTTTAAAGAAAAGCCGAGTTTAAACTTCAGAGCAAGGATTTGAGCTCCAATTTAACTTAGATATGAACATTAATTACCAAAACTGAGCCGGGCTTACTGCATAGTCTGGAGGGTACTTATTTAAGCGGTGCCACCTAAATGAACACCTGAGGCGCTGCCTGTCGAGAAAGTTAAACGCATATCTAATGAATAACAAATTAATTCACTAAATTCTTATTATACATGTTCAGCATTTATAACACACTTTAACGCGACTTTGTTCGCGTAGATTAAACTTTTTTATCTATTACAATAGCGGTAGCGACTTTGTTTTATACTATGTAATGATGATTTCATTACATATTATAGAACAAAGTCGCTGTCGCTGTCTGTCCCTATGTATGCTTAAATCTTTAAAACTATGCAACGGATTTCGAAGCGGTTCTTTTAATAGATAATGTGATTCAAGAGGAAGGTTTATATGTATAATACATTGTACATTGTAAATATATAACCGTCCTCTATAATCATTCTATCTGTTAATAAAACCGCTTCAAAATCCGTTGCGTAGTTTTAAACATTTAAGCTTACATAGGGACGGACAGACAGCGACAGTGACTTTATTTTATACTATGTAATAATGATATATGTATGTATGTAATAATGTATATAGCACACCACTGCACCACCATAGCAGTTTAAAAAAAAATACCAATGGCATTTACATGTTCAACATAACTTGAATCTGTATTGATAAACTGAAGATCAACATTCCCAAGACTCAAGTTTAAAACACACCCTAAAGACCACATCTTAAACTACCTAAGTGTCCGAAGGGTCGTCCCGGGGGTGGGACGGTTGACCTAATTAAGGCAAGTGGCGTGGAAAATTACAGCCAGATAGGGTCCGTTCGGCCCTAATTGCTGAAGGGTTGTGATTGACGGCATCCGCAGGTTTCATACAGTTAAATCGCGAAAGACATCCCTTAAAGGACTATTTTGCCGATTTTGAAGGGAGGTTGTTAATTTGTCTATATTTTCAAACAGAATTTTAAAATAAACTGCTCAACAACTTGATGAAGATTACTAAATGAATGGTGATAACTTTTATGAGAACTTAAGTCATGAAATAGCAATAAAAATAATCTTTATTCAAATAAACATAATATAAGGACTTATGACGAGTCACTTCTTTTTATTCTACCACTCATTCGGAACGCAGACTCATCACAAGAATAATGAGCAAGAAACTTGTGGTGTTGCTGTTTTAAGTAAATCTTGTTTTAAGATGTTAGATTTTCATTGACAAGGATCAGGCTTCCTTTACTATATAGTCTAAACCTACAGATACAGATTCAGCATCTTAAAATGGTTGACAAGCAAATATGCACTAAGCACAAAGCAATATCACCAAGATATAAATGGATTAATAATTTAAAATAAGGAAATAAGGTCAGCTGACTCCACCATCATGTGGGATATTTAGCTAGGACAAAATAAACGAACGTAATTTGATATGTCAAATCTACCGTCAGTTCGCAATGCTTTCGAGATGAGATGAACTGACAAGAAACTCAGCTCGTATTCTTTTCAAATAAATATCACACATGTTTACAATAATACAGATTCATTTTAAAATTCAAATTTGGGAGCATGACGACCTAGACCTCGGTTGTATAGTGGTCTAGCACACCGCTTTACGTCCGATAGTCGCGGGTTCTATTCCTCGCACGGCACAAACATTTGTATTCATGAGCATGATTGTTTGTATCGTTCTGGGTGTTTTCTATGTATAATATGTATGTATTTACGAAAAGAAATGATCTATGTATCTGTATCAGTTATCTAGTACCTATAACACAAGCTTTAGCTAGCTTAACTTGGGTCTAGATGGCGCTGTGTGAATTGTCCTGAGATTATTATTATTATTATAGTTTCCTCACTGGAGGTACAGTTCTCTTCCGTAAATATCTATGTATTTGTATCAGTTATATGAAGCTTGTGTTATGGGTACTAGACCCATAACACAGGCTTCAGCTAGCTTAACTTGGGTCTAGATGGCGCTGTGTGAATTGTAGTGAGATTATTATTATTATTATAGAGTGACCACCAAAATGGTCTATAAAAGAAAAATATGCTATAGCGATTTTGTTCAAAGCTATTAATCTAATCAGTGTTCGTAACCCGAACAGACCGCATTTACAAAATTACTGATTAATTTTTAAATTATAATTTCATCGAGTCACAAACTGTCACTGTTACACAATATATTATCATCATTACTCTAGTTTAGTTTTTTTCGTACTACTCTAAGGCCTCAACTGGCTTTGACAGCTTCACCGGACGATAGGGGCGAGTGCAGATGGCACTCCAAATCCGCTGAAAGACTTATGGAGCGGCTGAAGGCCAACTCCCGCCTGACGGATACGACTAGTCTGAGGGCACCGCTAGGGATTCGAACCTCGGCTCAGGCCGTCATTATATCGATCTCCGTTTGAATTGGACGGGGGATCAATTGGAGGGGGAACTATTTCAGTCTGTAATAATAAATATTTAAATTATAAATTACAATGCACACTACTAAGTTTGTTCCAATTATCACTGAGCGTAACTCGCAATGAGTCAACCGATGTTTTTTAGACTGTAATGTCAAATATTTAAATTATAAATTGCAATGCACACTACTAATTTTGTTCCAATTCTCACTGAGCGTAACTAACAATGAACCGACCGATGTTTTTTAGACTGTAATAATAAATATATAAATTATAAATTACAATGCACACTACTAAGTTTGTTCCAATTATCACTGAGCGTAACTAGCAATGAGTAGACTGATATTTTTTAGACTGTAATAATAAATATTTAAATTACAATGCACACTACTAAGTTTGTTCCAGTTATGACTGAACGTAACTCGCAATGAGTCAACCGATATTTTTTAGACTGTAATAATCAATATTTAAATTATAAATTACAATGCACACTACTAAGTTCGTTCCAGTTATGACTGAACGTAACTCACAATGAGTCAACCGATATTTTTTAGACTGTAATAATCAATATTTAAATTACAAATTACAATGCACACTACAAGTTTGTTCCAATTATCACTGAGCGTAATTCGCAATGAGCCAACCGACGTTTCCATTTGGCACCGTCAGCATATATGGAGTTGGCAACATTCGTCAAATTATCACACCCCGCTCATTCAGGCCCACGCCCCCTACTACGAGCCTGAGATGTGTAATAACAGCATTTTAGTGCCAGATAAATTAATTGTAGTACTGTGAAATAGAGGCATTTGGTATTTAGAATAGAGGCAGCTTTATTCGAGACTAGCTACTCGTTCCGGCTTCGCACGGGTGTACATATATTATATATATAATTATACTAGCTTTTGCCCGTGGCTTCACTCCCGTTAAGAAGTATTATTATTTGTTATGGTTTTTGCGGCTGTACAGTACTTTCATCACCTATTTCATCCCCTTAGGGGTGGAATTTATCCTAATCCTTTCTTAGGGGATGCCTACGTCATAGTAGCTTTATGCATGCAAAGTCTTCGCCCGATCGGTTTAAAATTGACAAAGTTTCATACATACTTTCAACCCCTATTTTATCCCCTTGGGAGTAGAATTAATCAAAATCCTTTCTTAGCGGATGCCTACGTCATAACATCTACCTGCATGCCAAATTTCAGTCCGATCCGTCCAGTGGTTTGGGCTGTGAGTTGATAGATCACTTTGTCAGTCACCTTTGAGTTATATATATTTAGATAAACCTTCCTCTTGAATCACTGTACTTATTAAAAAACCGCTTCAAAATCCGTTGCGTAGTTTTAAAGAGTTTAGCATATATAGGAACGGACAGACTTTGTTTTTGACTTTTTAACAACTTCTGTTTAATCTGAAGACGAAATATTGCTGAAACAAATAGAAAAGTATTTCAGAATTCTGAGGTCAATTTAAGGTAAAATAGAAATTAAATTCACGATTCTAAACTCAATGGTAACAATAGTTGTAGCTGTTATGGCAATAGTACAAAAAAAATATGTTTTTTTTTAATTATTAAGTTAGGACTTACAGATATAAAATAAGAAAGCAAAGCCCTGGTTGAAAGAAAAATTTGTTTTTTTTTATAAAAAATAACATATTTCACCTCTCGTTGTAATAGATGTTTCTGAAGCAACATTTTTATAATTACAGACGCTAAGAGAGAGAGAGAGAGAAATATGTATTATAAATACAAAAAATAATATATAACAATTATAATTACTAGTTGTGACTAGTAATATCATTGTTATATATTATTAATATGAATTGTGTTTCATATATTTTTGTAAATATACAGATAAAGTTATGCGTCCTTTAATACAGACAGAGGCACAATTCCATTCATTATTCTTAGAATAGAATAGAATAGAATAGAAAATAATTTATTAAAATAAACTTAATTTAAGCACTTTTGAATAGTCGTAACATTTTTTTATCTACCGCTCGTTCGGAAAGCTGTCACATCACAAGAAGAACGAGCAAGAAACTTGTGTATTGCTCTTTTAAATAATCCTTGTAAGTTTACATTTACAAGCCGAAACGTGTGAATACAAACTACCAAACAGCACTAATTTATTTGGGTCAAATATAAATATACAATAAGATTAAATCAGTCGTAGTGATAAGAGCAGACCAGTCCCTACAAGCAGCACTCGTTCACGAGTATGACTGATGAGTCAGCCTTCACTGCGCACGACCATATTTTCTTTATTTCATTACATATTATAAAACAAAGTCGTTGTCGCTGTCTGTCCGTCCCTATGTATGCTTCAATCTTTAAAACTAAGCAACGGATTTTGAAGCGTTTTTTTTAATAGATAGAGTGATTCAAGAGGAAGGTTTATATGTATGTTACATGTACAACCGTGCGAAGCCGGCGCGAGTAGCTGGTAAACTATATAAAAACAGGCTTCAACAGTGACACAGTAGTATAGTAATTATCGAAAAACCATAGTAATATCGATGGCAATAACCTAAAAATCAATCAGTCCTCTGACGCGGGAAAAATTGGAAATCAATCTATTTGTAGATATAGGTCGGCGCGCAATTGTCCATTATCATAATGTGATGGGGTCCAATACCATAATCAGATATCTTGGAAGGTCGCCGGAATGCTCTGTATGTATATTTGTTACATAAAATGACGGTCCTCTCCCGACTATTTACTATTGATGTTTGGATTATGGCGTATTGGAATTGATATCGTTGAAGTTTTTTTGACGGTTTACTTGGTTTTTTTTTCTACTGTCGCGGGTTCGATTCCTTGCTAGTACAAAAATAAATATAAGTATGATCATTTGACGACCTCGCTGGTCTAGCGGTTTAGCACACTGTTTTAGTTTCGATGGTCGCGGTTTCGATTCCTCGTACGGTGCAAACATTTGTATTCATGAGTATGATTGTTTGTGTTCTGGGTGTTTTCTATGTATATTATATATATGTATTTACAAAAAGATCTAAGTATTTATATCAGTTGTCTATAAACTATAACACCAGCTCTGCTTACCGTGGGACTAGATGGCGCTGTGTTAATTGTCCAGCGTTATTTATTCGGAAACGGTCTGGATGGTTTCTTATATACTGGTTATGTATTTTAAAAAAATGTACATATATATATCTTTATATCAGTTCTCTAGTACCAATAATATTAACTAGATGGCGCTGTATGAATTGTTCTAGGTCTACTATCTTATTATTATAAATGCGAAAGTTTGTGAGTATGGATGGATGTTTATTACTATTTCACGCAAAAACTACTAAACGGCTTTTGATGAAACTTTACAGTAATATAGCTTATATGTCAGTACAACATATAGGCTATGATGAAAAATATTAAATGATTGCTCTAAAACTTGTACATTTAAAAAAAAATACATTTTGAATACTGTCAATTTTCTATTTAACCGACGATATCTATATATATATATATATATATATATATATATATATATATATATACTCAAAGGTGACTGACATAGTGATCTATCAACGCACAGCCCAAAACACTTAATCGTACGTATCGGGCTGAAATTTGGCATGCAGGTAGATGTTATGACGTAGGCATCCGCTAAGAAAGGATTTTGATTAATTCTACCTCCAAATGGATAAAATAGGGGATGAAAGTTTGTATGAAACTTTGTCAATTTTAAACCGATCGGGCTGAGACTTTGCATGCATAAAGCTACTATGACGTGGGCATTCCCTATGAAAGTATTTTGATAAATTCCACTTCTAAGGGGATAAATTAACGCGAGCGAAGCCGCGGGCAAATGCTAGTATTATATATACATCTGGCTACCCTTTAATCAACTTGATCCGAGTGGCGGGTAAATGCGACTTGCGATTGCAGAAACCTCCGAGTGTGTTCAACTTTGGATTCATTTTGTGCGATTAGTTAATGAAATTGTAATTGTGATTTGTTGTGTTAATCTTAACGGAGGCTGTGCAAATCTAAACTCTAAGTGTATAGCATTAACGGCCATTTGGACTCCCATTGGGGAGATGTTAATCTTTTAAGTCCTGTTGACGGATTGGAACAATGTAGCAGTGTCTCCTTTTGGACAGTACTTTAATTTTTGTATTTTGAATAAATTAACTTTGTAAAAAAAATATAACTTTATTTTTATTGTCGTGTGTATCTGGGTGACAATAAAAAAACTATATGATAAGTAAACTTAGTAAAACTGAGTAAACTTTACTGGACATATATTTTGCCTGATTTTCCGGTGATAACAATACCGATAACAAACTAAATTAATCCTCAAAGGGGTGGCTTGGTACCAGTATATCACATTGCATCGAAATATACGCTCTGTTACGTTCACAATAAAGACTACATTTGACAATGCCTCTATCTACGCCATCTGAGGTCATCGTAATACTATAATATATTATCATAATTACTCATCACCTTGTACGTTCATCTTTTTCACTAGCTTACTTATTATACATAGAAAACACCCAGACCGACACAAACAATCATACTCATGAATACAAATGTTTGTTCCGTGCAAGGAATCGAACCCGCGACCGTAAAGCGGTGTGCTAGACCGCTAGACTACCGAGGTCGTCAATATGGTAGTGGAATTCAAGAAATTAATATAAATAGATTATCCAACACATTATTAACAATGATGGCGTGTTTTTATTGTTGTTATTACTGCGACAGTAAACTTTACTGGCCAAATTGTTTTAATAGTCAATTAAAACAATCGGACAACAAACTTTTGGATAAACCGTATCGTTGGAATTTCAACTTTAACCTAATTGTTAACGATACTATAAGATTATACTGTGGTCCCGTTTGTTTATACTATATAGCAATTAATGAATGGATATTTATTTCTCCATAAATTTAACATATTATTATGTCACAGCAGCATTATCTTCTGATAAAATACAGTAGGTGTTTGTAACAAAACTCCTACGAAATGGCTGGAGAAATTCTTATGCAATTGTGTGTAATTGAGTAGTTCTAATATAGCATTATCTAATATAATAAAATTAACTGTCACGTGACAAATTCACTAGGAATTTATCACGATGGTTTCCAGAAGAAACCGCGTGGAGGTCGACCTAATGACCCCTTACCTCTATCATAAGAGTTTATAATGCACCTACATGAATAAAGAAATTGTGAATTTGAATTTGTTAAAAAAAAACTGACACACTACAAGCAGCCGAGCGAATCAGAAATGGTCATCATATAGTATGGAACATTAAATCTACAATTTGCATATAAATCTTGCAATCAGTGGATTTTTACTTATTTCCAATTGCAATGTAATCTCGTGATGCAGCTGCGCAGATGTCACCGCCATCAATGTGGCCCGCTGAGATGCATCTTACAATATTTATAGCTTGCACACGACAGTGTATATGTTTGGTAGGCAAGTACCTACGGTAGCAGATGTCTGAATGTTTAATATTAAAGCATAATAGCTTAACGCCTTGATACAGAAGGTTATAGATCTACCAAAATAATGCTGAATATCTTGAAAGTTTATACAAATTCATAATTATAATCTCAGGACAATTCTTGCTCATTCTTCTTGTGATGAGTCTGCATTCCGAATGAGCGGTAGAATCAATAAACTTAACTATTCAAAAGTACTTATATTAATAGAATAGAATAGAATAGAAATTCATTTACTCAAATAAACTTAATTTAAGCACTTTTGAATAGTCAACATTTTTTTGAAATCTACCGCTTATTCGGAAAACTGTTTCATCACAAGAAGAATAAGCAAGAAACTTATGTGTTAAGCAATAAACTTAAGTTTATTTGAATAAAGATTATGTCTATATGTATTTCTAATCACTCATCGCCATCTAGACCCAAGTTAAGCTAGCTAAAGCTTATGTTATACTAGATAATGTTTTTTTAATTATTGTCATAGAATACATAACTAATAAAAAAAATTACAAACACGCAGCATATATATTCTTTTTGAACTCATGACCTTTAAGAACTATAGGTCCATTTAATATCTAACACCTATGTTATTTACAGGTTTTTTATGAAATGAATACACTTTAACCGGTAGGTTTTATATGAAACGCCGGAAATCCACACCCTTTGCCGAAATTCCTCTGTCACCAAAATAGACAGCGGCCGGACACCACTCTCGCGACAAAGGAATTAAAATTGACATTGTGGTTGAGTTGTAACATTTAAGGGTGGATATTACTTACCCCTCTCCATAAAAAACTTGTTACTATAATGTTGTGCACCACCGCTGGGCTGTTACTGAAAATCAGTGTTTTGCTCGTTGAGCAAATTTTTCACTGAGTAGCTCAACCCTTTCGTATTCCTGTGGCGTCTAATATGTATTTTAATGTTTATTTTATGTGGAAGTTAAAGTGTTATTTTAATGTTTATTTTATATTTTTATTTTATTTGGAAGTTAAAGTGTTATGTGTTGTTTTTTTTATAATTATTAACTATTCTTATGTGTTATTTGAATTTTGGTTGTACTCTCTTTGTTTATGTATGTTATCGGGATACGAATAAAGATTTTTATCTATCTATCTATAAAATATTTTGACTTTAATTCGATGAAATTTTGTAGAATACTGTAATTTTTTTCAGTATCGTTACGCTATCCTTACTAATAGTATATATGTGAAAGTAGAGATGTTTGTTACGCTGTCACGCAAAAACTACTGAACCGATCGTCATGAAATTTTGTACATATTCTTGGAGGTATTAGAATGAACATAGGCTAAAGTATCCTATGTTCCTTCTATTACATTAATAATAATAATAAACCGAAACTGAGAAAAAGAGAAAATATCTCGACCTGGCTCACGAGGTGACCGAAATGTGACTTCCACCGAAATCATTCCAATCGTTATGTCGGTGAATGGTCTTATCCCAACAAGTCTGGAACAACATCTCAGACGGTTGTGATTCCGGGGCGGATCACTCCCGGGAAAGATGTAGAAAGCGGTGCTCTTAGATTCTGCCCGCATTGTACGCCGGTTTCTCTCCCTGGGGCCCTGAACCCCGGCCGACTGTGCTTCTGCCGGGGTATGTTGCCATCTCCTCTCCTTAAGAGGGGAGATGAGAATTTAAAAAAAAAACTCTTTATTGCGCATAAAAAAATAACAAAAAATAAAGAAAGAAAAATATGCGAACAAAAGGCCTTATCGCTCAAGGCGATCTCTTACATTATATATACTCTTACATAGATTTTTCATTATTTTATTAATTTTACTTACGTTTGTTCACTTTGATAAAAGTGGCGTCACTATCTGTCTCGCTCACTCATGGCAAACATGTCCAGTATCCATCTCTCTCATAATTTTTCCGTAAAATTAAGAACCTACCAAGAACTTGTGCGGAAAAAATATTTGAACTGAGTAAAATGGGTTAGCAAAAATCGATTTACTTGAGGTTTTTATATTTTTCCTCGTTTTTTTTAGTATGAAACTATCAAGTATTGTACACTTTACACTTACCATTTTACACTTCTGATTAAATGCGCGAACTTTTATTGGCATTTGCCAAGGCATTTTAGTATATTTTTTTTAAAGGAACGCCTTTCAAAATTGACAAATTTTGAAAATTTTATATTCATAGTTCAACTAATAGTCTTAATTTTGGAAAACTTGGGACATTTGTGTCGGTACTTTTGACTGTAGTTCTAGAAATGTTATTTATGGTTATAGTTCTAAAGTTTAATTGATCAAAAATAATAAATATTAACCACAATAACCGGTTATAATTTGACAAAATTTCTAGGATTTTCTTAAATATCCATATTTTTCAAACTGCATGGGATAGTTTTTTTCTGATTTTTCTCATGATGGTAAAAATCTATCCTGTCATCCCGTTTGGGTTTGACGTTGAGTTCTGGGACAATCTGTATATCATATAGTTTATAGTCTTCAGAAAAGTTTCATAACAATTGATGATCTGTATTCCGAACCACCTTAGTCTAAGCAGATTGTATCACCGGCTTGCTTACTGGAGCAAAGGGCGCTTGGTAATACTGGCCACATATAAAAACATTTCCACTTAAATTTCGAAAAAAAGAATAAAACAATTGAAAATAAGAACTGGAATAAAATGGACGCTCCGTATTTTTAACTATATAAAACAAGATAATTAATGATTTATTTAACATAATATAATGATTTTTATGAAACTATACACTATAGAGTGCGTGGCCACTAAACTATCGTCACTAACACATCGGGACGTTCCTGAGCAAAGGTGAGTAAGTTTTGTGTTACATTGCTTACTTTGGGGTGTTCGGAGTGTAGATGACTTTCTTCCAGGTCGAAATCGTATTTCTACTTCCTTTTCCAGTAATTATTTTATTTTCAATAAATACACTCCACTCTCCAACAATTGATTTATTGTAAAATATAATATTATATATTTTAATACAGTGTATCAAGCTCTAATTTGCTACATAGTTCTAACAACCTATCCATCATCTTGGGGAGTGTATGAAATATTTATAAGATGCAATTACACGGTGTTAATGAGGTCACAAAGGCCTGCATTAGATATACGAAGCAGGTTATTAAAATTGAGTACGGATTTGCCTTTCTCTTTGTCTCTCCTTTACAAAGGTCGTATAATGTGTCTGAAATTTTTTGTAACTTTATGCATTTTTAATTAAGATTTTTACAGACACTTTTTAGTAAAAGACTTTCCTACTAATGATATACTTTAACGCGAATGTTTGTAAGGAAAGGATAGATGCATTGATATTTATTGTTGTAATAAGAATTATCATCATCATCTGTTTTTTCTTATCCCATTTATTTGTAGTCAAATTCAAAATTCAAATTCACATTCAAAAATCATATAGTAGTAGGACATTTTAGCCGCTTATGAACGTTAAGTTTTTACATTATATTTTTTTTCCCTATCTGAACTGGCAAGAAACTCAATTGAATTACTTTTTTAAAAAATCCAGTTTATTTATAATGCATAGGTATTTATATAGGTGTCTATGTCTAACATTAAATGAAAATCCCGAACATGAAAACTATTGCCATGCACGCTCGTCATTCAAGCAATCGTTTAGTGAGTAAGGCTTTGTTCAGTAAATATGATTTAACAGATGTTTTGAATTTATTTAAGGGTAATTCCATTATATCGTTTGGTATCTTATTGCAAATTTTTATACCTATTCCCATAAAAGACCTATTGTCTTTTTCTAAACGATACTTGAGGACAGCAAGTTTGTCTTTAAATCTAGTATTAATATTATGAATATTGCTGTTTTTTGGAGTCAGCGCAATATGTCATTCTTTTCCATACATCCTTGTTTGCAGTCGTCTCTTTCTTACCATATCCTCCTTCACACAGTCCATCCATCTCTTTTTCATTCTTCTACCCTTATTTATTCATTCATTCTTTATCTTATCCATTCTTGTCACACCACACATCCATCTCAATATTCGCATTTCAGTTACATGCAGTCGTCTTTCATCCATCGCCTTTATGAGTCAGCACTGATCCATACAAGACAGCAGGCCGGAATTATGTAGTACAAATTTTTTTTAAGAATTCAATAGTCCAAAAGAAGATTTTTGAATTAACGTTCTGTATAAACAAAAATATTTCTCGGGCATGTCATATTTTTTAATCATTATCCCTACTGCCCAATTTGACAAGGTACTTCAGTCGAGAACTGACAAGAAATAGAAATAGAAATAATCTTTATTTAAATAAACTCATTACAAGCACTTTTGAATAGTCATATTTTGATTCTACCACTCATTCGGAATGTAGATTCAACACAAGAAGAATGACCAAGAAACTTGTGTGTTGTTCTTTTGAATAGATGTTTTTTATATAAATAATTTCAGTATAACAAATAAGAGGCATGCGATAATCAACATAGAAATCGCTACGCACTCATTATTAGTGTAATCAGATAATACTGTCAGTGCTATGGATTTAAAGTTTTTCTATAAAAACATTATTATCGTTAACGAATTCTTCAATTTTATAGTAAGCTTTTTTGCAAAGGAACTGTTTTATTTGACATTTAAATCTTTTTTCTGGCAGATTTATAACAGACTCTGGTATTTTATTGTAAAACCAAAGAAATTCCATGGGTATATTATTTTATGTATTTTTTTTAAATCGGTCATTAATTTATTCTAAGATACTTCGGCCTCTTGCATGTCATATTTTTTAACATTATCTTTACTACCCTGTTTGACTAGGTAGTTGTTTGGCTAGGCAGTTGAGAAGAACTGACAAAAAAATCAATGTGTACATTTTTTTAGTCATTTTTTAAATCGGTCAATAAATGAAAATTGTAACAGATGACTCTAGAAAAGTGCAAAAGTTAAGTTTGAATAGCTACTTCACTCGAGGAGAACTGCAACGTGCACATTTTTTGTCATTTTTTTTAAATCAGTCAATAATTTTAAATTTCATTCTATGACACTAAAAAAATACAAAAACCAATGTACCTTTCCCAATTGAGAAATCAGTTCATTTGACCTTGCAAAACCCCAAAAAGAATATCCCAGACAGGTTGAAACTCATCATCACCGCAACCTTAAGAGAATTCAACCCCACGTCAATCCATCCGTCTATTATTTCAACCCTGAAATTGAACCCTTCCGAACTCCGAAAAGTACCATCAACAAATTACAAGTTGGGCACAACACATAAATTATTCCCAGTTATTCAGAACTGAGCGTATAACAACTGAGCAATGCTATCGTGCCCGAGAATGTATTTTCAGACCGTGATAGTATGTGGGACTATTGTGCAACTAAAATTAATTACTATGCAATTCGGTATAATCGCTAACTTAATTAATGTACGATAATAGCTTTGGAGTAGAGCAGATATATGGAGATTAAGATTGTGTTTAATCATTATTATATAGTATAAAACAAAGTCGCTGTCGAAAACTAGTTGTAAAGAAGCTGAAATCTAAATATATATAACTCAAAGGTGACTGACATAGTGATCTATCAACGCACAGCCCAAACCACTGGACGGATCGGGCTGAAATTTGGCATGCAGGTAGATGTTATGACGTAGGCATCCGCTAAGAAAGGATTTTGATTAATTCTACCTCCAAGGGGATAAAATAGGGGATGAAAGTTTGTATGAAACTTTGTCAATTTTAAACCGATCGGATTGAAACTTTGCATGTATAAAGCTACTATGACGTAGGCATCCCCTAAGAAAGGATTTTGATAAATTCCACCCCTAAGGGGATAAATTAACGTGAACGAAGCTGCGGACAAAAGCTAGTCTTATATATAAAATTTTCGTGCCACAGATTTCGTGTTTATACTCCTCTCATTTTGATGAAAGTTCATATGTATATTCAGTAGGTCTGAGAATAGGTTTATAACAATTTTTTATACACCTAAGTGTTAAGTGAGCCACCCTCACCCCAAAATTTTTGTATAATTTTCCGACAATTTTATTTTTATTTTTTTATAATGTAGCATTAAAATATGTATAACCCTAAAGGTTCACTCTTCTACGATCAACCCCTATTTTTTAATAGCGATTTTAATTTATATGGCAAGGTTTGTCGGGACAGCTAGTCTTATATATAAAAATCTCTTGTCACAACGTTAGTTACCATATTCCTCCGAAACGGCTTGACAGATTTTTATGAAACTTTATATGCATATTCAGTAGGTCTGAGAATCGGATACTATCTATTTTTTTTTATTATTTTATATTTTTTATAATGTGTATTTAAAAAAAATACATGTAACTTTTCTCGTTAGCTTATCATCATTAAATAAAAACATATACACTACACGAACATGTACTGTAGTTTAATCTTGTACAGATAAGTCATTAACTGGTCTTAATTATTTAGCAGTTGATATGGGGTCGCTGGCCGTGCGAGGGGCGATTTAAGTAATGTGAATTATTTAGCTCCTTTAATTAGAAGCTTTGCCAAACTGATATTGTAATCTGGCCCGAGAATCACAAGGGAATAATTTTATGCGGCACATGTATTAATCGTTAAGTTTTGTTAGTTTAATAGCGTGTTTCTTTTAGACTAATACTGTTGGCCGCAGCTGGCCTTTACAACTTCACGGGATGAAAACGGGCGAGTGCAGATGGATGCAAACTCGCAGAAGGACTTATGGAGCGGCTGAAGGCCAACTCTCGTATGACGGATACGATTTCAGTCTGAGGACACCGCTAAGGGTTCGCACCTCGGATCAGGCCGTCGTCGTATAATTCGTCGTAATAATTTTATGCACATGTATTAATAGTCAAATTTTATTAATTTTATCATGATTTACTATAAAATAATGCCTTAATGTGATATGTAATAAAATGTGGGTTGTTGCTACTATAGCAAGAAATTTGATAGAGGGCGCCACTGTGTTATGCTATGGTGATAGCAGCGCCATATTTTGCAGACTACTTTTCTAGAATGAATATCTGTGCCTGTGGTTAGTCTATGATGCCCCATGTCACATTGGTGGAGGGGAAATAACGACTACCGGCTACTACTCTCGTCTGACGGATACGATTTCAGTCTGAGGACACCGCTAAGAGTTTGAACCTCGGATTAGGTTGTCGTAATTTCGATTCTGTTTGAATTGGACGGGGGATCGATCAGCGGGGAGCGATGTATGGGGCGATTATAAAAAACCGAGACGACGACTTAGTTAGGAAAGTGTTAATGAGGATATATAAAAGATAGGTTATGATGTCTTTTGTTGGTCTAGCGAGTTAGCAAACCGCTCGCCCATTCTCCATCGGTATTTATTTTGTTAGTCTTTATTGCACTATTTAAAATATATGTGCAATAGGCGTATAAATATATAATAAATAATAATAATCTCAGGACAATTCACACAGTGCCATCTAGACCCAAGTTAAGCTAGCTAAAGCTTGTGTTATGGGTACTAGACAACTGATACAAATACATACATAATTTACATAGAAAACACCCAGACCAATACAAACAATCATACTCATGAGTACAAATGTTTGTGCCGTGCGAGGAATCGAACCCGCGACCATCGGACGTAAAGCGGTGTGCTAGACCGTTAGACCACCGAGGTCGTCATATGTAAAACAGCTTACTGCCATATGGCATTCTCTACCAGAAATGCATTGGGTAAAAACAGAAAGTGGTTGAAAGGTAGTGACGGGAAAGATCGAGTATCTATATTTACCAAAGTTTGGATATATGTATATATATATGTATAAGTACACAAACACTTTTGAAATTATACATAACAAGCTACTCGCCCCGGCTTCGCACGGGTGTACATATATTATACATATAACCTTTCCTCTAGAATCACTCTACCTATTAAAAAAACCGCTTCAAAATCCGTTGCGTAGTTTTAAATATTTATGCATACATACGGACAGACAGCGACAGCGACTTTGTTTTATACTATGTAATGATAATGATAACGTATATATAAAATAGACTCAGAAATATAAGTACCTTATATTACAATAAGTTACTAACATATAAAACATATTTAACATATAAAAAAATACTAATATATTTTTTATATGACAACAGTGAATATTCATTTTGTCGCTTCAGAATATAATTGTAAAGTTTCCTTTTTTGATGTAGGTTTCCATTGTATTCTTAAACACGATATATGATAGATTTTCTCTATGAATAGATTTTCTGTCTCTGTATATATATTTTTTTTATTAATACAAACATAATGTACAGGAGAAGATTTTAGATAACCGCCTAAGGTGGTACGGTCATGTCACGCGGCGACCATCAGACCACATGACAAGAACAGTGTTTGACATAAGTACTCAGCCCAGAAGACGCGGCAGACCCCGTCTCACATGGATGTCCGTTATTGAGAGTGATATAAAAAGCGCCAAAATAACATCCCAGACGACCCAGGACAGTACATCCTGGTGAAGACTGACCAGACGGGCCGACCCCAAATAAATGGGACCAAGTCCAGGCAAAAGAAAGAATACATACATAATATACAATGAAACGATACATAGAAAACTCAGACCGATAAAAACGTTTATACTCATGACTATAAATGTTTGTGCCGCGCTAGGAATTGAATCCGCGACCATTTGAAGTGAAGCAGTGTGCAAACATCTAGATCTCCTAGGCCGTCAATTAACATATAACTTAAAATTTAAGAAATTTTCTTCATATATATACATATAAATAAAATTGGAGTGTCTGTTTGTATTATTGAAATAACAGTTTTTTACTACATGCATATGAATATAAATAAGGTACATACACCAAAATATTTTATTTTACAATTTTTGTCTGTCTGTCTGTCTGTTTGTTCCGGCTAATCTCTGAAATGGTCGATTTTGACGGGGCTTTTATTGGCAGGTAGCTGATGTACCTAATAAGGAGTAACTTAGGCTACTTTTATCTTAGAAAAATAATGGAATGTTGCAAAATTCCACGCGGACGACGACGACAGTCGCGCGTACAGACAGAGAAAAAACAATATAGTGTTGATAGTTAAAATTGTACAGAACAAGATCGAAGCAGTTTAATAAAAAAAAGAAACATCAAAATTGGTATATCTAAAAAAAAGTTGTGAAATAATAAACATAAAAAATACAATCTAAGTCCATCCTTTTTTGAAGGCGGTTGAATATACCTTGTTACTATCCGGGGTAGGTGGGTTACTAATAATGTATGTGGGCGCTACAATACAGGACTTGTTATATTTACACGTTGTTGGCAACCCTAGCAAATCTGTTAACACAATATTCTATTGCGAGTTAAAGTAATATATTCTAGTTTTTCTTTTTAATTATAATATAAATATTAATATGCTCGTATAATAAATCAGTGAGAGAAAAAACAATATAGGTTTGGTAGTTAAAATATTACACCATTGCCAATACAAAACAAGATCGAAGCATTTTAATAAAAAAAGAAACCTCAAAATCGGTCTTTCTACAAAAAAGTAATTAGATAACTGTTAGGTTGAACATCACTATTATGGTACATCTATAGTGACGCATGACTGTCCGCTCGCTTTTTTTATACTATTATGGTGGCAAAAATAAACAAACAAAATTCTTCCATCCTAAATAAATTCCATCCTAAATAAAAAAAAATGATACATCAAAATCGGTATTTAAAAAAAAAAGTTGTGAGATAATGAACATTAAAATACAATTAATTTCAGATTTCGCCCCTTTTTGAAGGCGGTTGAATATACCTTGTTACTATACGGGATGGATCGCTATTTTATTTATGTATGTGGGCGCTACAATATCTGGCTTGTTATATTTACACGTTGTTGGCAACCCTAGCAAATCTGTTAACATATTCCATTGCGAGTTAAGGTAATATATTATGGGCTTTGCGGGAAATCATTAGTTATTGATTTTAATTGCTGTTTCGAGCTTTGTAAATTATTGATGCACAGAGGTCAAGCCTAAAGCAAACTACAATATAATAGCGCATACCCATGACACGAAGTGGCTTCCGATTTGTAGAGCCGATATGTAGGGTTGACAAAAATATAACAATATACTAAAACTAGATTTGCCCGCGGTTCCGCTCGCGGAACGATAATTTATCCCCTTAAGGGTGGAATTTATCAAAATCCTTTCTTAGGGGATGCCTACGTCATAGTAGCTTTATGCATGCAAAGTCTCAGCCCGATCGGTTTAAAATTGACAAAGTTTCATATAAACTTTCATCCCCTTTTTTACCCATTTGGGGGTAGAATTAATCAAAATCATTTCTTAGCCTACGTCATAACATCTACTTGCATATCAAATTTCAGCTCGATCCGTCCTGTGGTTTGGGCTGTGCGTTGATAGATCACTGTCAGTCACATTTGAGTTATATATATTTAGATTCTTTACACACCGTCTCATGCACACATACTCATATCACACACAGAGAGGTTTCATGCATGCACACACACGCACGCATACATAATGATACACACACACACAGGTTGTCTTGTGAGTACTAGTTAACAGACACTTAGAAATATTTTTTTAGCAATACTGCTTTTTCATTCACTACATTCTTTCACACTAACACCACTGAATGAGTTTTTACGAAAAATTCACTATAACGTATAGCTTATATCAGAATGACACATAGGCTGTAAATGTCTCGCGGATGCAAAAACCGCAGGACCAACTAGTTGTCCATAAAACAGTTGTTGTCCATATGAATTGTGTACACGTTAGTGCAACAACGGCCCGTTAATTGATTGTACATAATTGTTAATTGTTTTGTTACTCTATCACACTAAAAACTACTAAACCCAGTTGTTGTGAAAATTTACAATAATATAGCTCTCTTTGACTGAATAACACATCTTTAATTCTTACTAATATTATAAATGTTAATGTAGGAATGTCTGTTACGCTTTCACGCAAAAACTACTGAACCGTTCCTCATGATTACTGCACATGTTCTCCCAGAGGTGTTAGAATGAGCATAGGATTTATTCATTAAAAAAAAAGCAAATATATCTTACAACAAAAAAAATAAAATTTAATGGATTCAATGCGACCGTAGCCGCGGGTAAAAGCTAGTGATATTATAAGCGCGAAAATTTGTAAGTACGGATATTTGTTACTCACGCAAAACGGCCGCTCGTGTCCTGGAGTGCGAAGCAGTGACCACACAACGAAATCGAATCCTCGGAACAGTGCGAGAAGGTCGCTCCACGAAGCCTGCGAAGACGCAGGAGGTCTTCTGCGCTTCTGGGAGGCTTGGCTGGCTACGTTGGTAGCCTGGCCCTACACACGCACAACGGCCCGAATGAGAGGCCAATTGCGGAAAATGGAGTCCAACATACACTACACTACACACACTACTCACGCAAGAATTACTGAATAGTTTGTGTAACTTTGCCTAACTGCTTTGGTTTAGTAATGTAAGTTTATGCGTCAGAATAACACATAGGCTATATTTTTGATTGCAGTTTATATATTGAAATTTAACGCAGTGAAATCGCGGGCACAGCTAGTTATCCATAAAACAACAGAGACTGTTCACGAGTTGTGTAAGGCGCGATAAAGCGACGGCCAGAAGCCGTTGTTGCTCATTGCTTGTTCCTCTACTTTATTGTCTTTTTATAGGACACCCTCAGGTTCGAGTCGCCGTACTCCACAGCTTTTTTACACTTCATGTTTTATTGCTGTCGTTTGTTCCCTTTTAAGGCTTGATTGAGGTCATTTCGATTAATATTTTTAAATTGAAAATACATTTTTTTTAAATATAATAATAATAATCTCAGGACAGGTGTCCCTAGCGCCATCTAGGCCCAAGTTAAGCTAGCTATAGCTTGTGTTATGGGTACTAGATAACTGATACAAATACATGGAGTTTTTTTTTGTAAATACATATTACACATAGAAAATACCCAGACCATTACAAACAATCTTACTCATATATACAAATGTTTTGTGCCGTGCGAGGGAATCGAACCCATGACCAAGGGTCGTAAAGCGGATAATATTGAACCGCTAGACCACCGAGGTCGTCGTAAATATACAAATTGGGGAGGTTAGATTTACCATCTTTAATTTAAAAATACAGTTTTATTTTTAAATGCAAATTAGAGAAAATAAAATCAAAATATCTTTATTCATGGAGTCTGGCATTACAGACTCTTATGATATGTCAATAACTACCGTCAGTTCGAAGAGCATTCGAGCAAAGAACTGACAAGATACTCAGCTGTTATTCGTTTAAAATGTGCTTTTATAACACAGGGGCCAGTCGAGCATACAGCTCACCTGATGGCAGTGATTACCGCCGCCCGCGAGCACTGGGGGAATTGCAAGTACGTTGTCAGCATTTAAAAAGGA
>NW_026712976.1:0-4056 GCF_030625045.1 Achroia grisella
CATGTCACGTCTCCGTCGCGCCGCCTTCCGAGCTCGATCCAACTCCAGGAGTTTTGTCTGCACCACGGCTACTGCCTCATTTACCGCCATCCAGTTTTCCTCCGACTTCAACATCTCTTCCACCAGGTTGGAGGGCTCGATGTCCGCCCCTAAGATGCTGTTCAACCTCCTTTTCTGCTGCAGAAATCTGGGACAATGGAACATAACGTGCTCCGGGTCCTCGAGTGTAGCACCGCATTCAGGACAGTTGGGAGACTCGTCCAACTCGAAGCGATGCAAGTACTTCCTATAGCCACCGTGTCCCGTAAGGAACTGTGTCAGGTGGTAATTCAATTCTCCGTGCTTTCGGTTGACCCATTTCTCGATACACGGGATCAATGTATGGGTCCACCTGCCCTTGTCGGAGTTATCCCATCGTTGTTGCCACTTGCCACACAACTCTCTCCTGATGGCTTTTCGGAAATCCGCATTCACCTCGGCTGGATTTGCCTTCCGTTTTTCGTAGAGCCAGTGTGCCTCGCTCGCTAGAAGATCTATAGGGATCATTCCTGCGATAACACACACTGCCTCCGTCGACGCCGTCCTAAATGCGCTGCACACCCTTAGCGCAATTGGCCGGTATGCCGAACATATCTTCCTCCGGTTGACAGCGTGGTTCAACGCTCCCGCCCAGACAGGGGCCGCGTATAGCAGGATCGACCTCACCACTCCCGCGATGAGTAGCCTGCGACTATACTTCGGCCCTCCCACGTTAGGCATCATCCTTGCAAGGGATGAGCTGGCATTTGCTGCCTTCTCTCGCGCATAATCCAAGTGTCCCTTGAAACTCAGCTTGGCATCGATCATCACCCCCAGGTATTTGACAACCGATTTTGAGACGACCTCACGATTACCAACCTGGATGGTAACCGTGTTGTTCTTCCTACGGTTGGTAATGAGGACCGCCTCCGTCTTTTCGTCCGCCAGGTCCAGCTTGGCCATTCGTAACCATGACTTGATGGTATGAATGGCTTCATTTGCATAAAGCTCCACGTCCTCGGGATGCTTTGCAATTGCAACTACCGCCAAGTCGTCCGCAAAACCAATCAGCGTTGTCTCCTCCGGCACGCGAAGGCCAAGCACTCCGTCGTACATTATGTTCCACAGCAGCGGTCCCAATACAGAACCTTGAGGCACACCTGCTGTCACAATGTACTCCTTCGGCCCGTCGTCCGTCTCGTACCAGAGAAGTCTGTCCGAAAAGTAACTCTCGATGAGCCGAGCCAAGTAGCTAGGAACACCCAGTTTGGCCAAAGCGCCCTTAATCCAGCCCCAGTTGGCTGAGTTAAAAGCATTTTTGACGTCCAGCGTCACCAGAGCACAGCATTTGCCCATGGCCATTGCATTTCGAGCCAATTCCACGACCTTTGCTACTGCATCGACCGTAGAACGGGCTCGCCGAAACCCATATTGCCGCTCTGAAAGACCACCCGCAAGCTCGATGAACGGGAGCAGCCTGTTGTATATCACCCTCTCCAACATCTTCCCCATGGTGTCTAAGAGACAAATAGGGCGATATGAAGAGGGCACGCCGGGTGGTTTTCGGGGCTTCGGTAGCAAGACCAGCTTCTGCCTCTTCCACTGGGCGGGAAACACTCCTTCCGCCATGCACGATTCGAATGTGCTTGCGAACCACCTTGGTCTGGCCTTGACCGCCACCTTCAGAGCCCTGTTCGGAATTCCGTCCAATCCCGGAGCCTTGCTGTCCCCAATACGTCTGCAGATTTCCCAAAGTTCCTCTTCGGTAACATCAGGGATCGAGAAGACGTCCTGCTGAGCTGCCAGTTGGGGTTCTCTTTCGTCCTGCTCCTGCTGCGGGAAAAGAGTTGTAATTATTTGCAACAAGAGCCGTGGGCATGTCACTTGAGGTGATTTTCGCCCGCGGATCTTCTTCATTACAACTTGGTAGGCTGTACCCCACGGATTCGTATTAGCCTCCATGCAGAGCTTCTGGTAGCATTCCCGCTTGCTTCTCCGAATGGCCTTCTTAAGGTTGCTTCGCAGATCCCTGTATTCCTCCTCACGCTCCTGGTGCTCCGGCCTTCCCCTTGTCCTGTGGGAAAGTCTCCTCGCTCGGAGACAAGAGGATCTCAAGGCAGCGATCTCCGTGTTCCACCAGTAGTTTGGCCTCTTGCCGTGGTGCAAACGTCGTCGTGGCATCGTAGCGTCGCATGCTTCGGTTACACGCTGAGACAGCTGTGTGACCCTTTCCACCGCTGTTCCATCCGGATCATGGGCTCCCTCCAATGCGGCCAGGAATGTCTCCTCGTCGAAAGCTCCGATAGACCAGCCAACCGCCTTAGCCTTTCCACCTCCAGAGCGTCGTTGACTGCTTCCCCGGTTCCCAATGCGGAGGAAGATGGCCTGGTGGTCACTGTGGGTGTAGTGCTCACTCACTTGCCAAGCCATCCCCCTCACCAGTGAAGTGCTAACAAATGTCAGGTCAACGATCGAACCCGACCCTCTTCCTCGAAAGGTGGGCACGCATCCAACGTTGGCCAGCACGATGTCCAGCTCCGCAAATGACTCCAACAGAATTTGACCTCTGGTGTTCGTCGATCGGCTTCCCCACTCCAGGGCCCACGCGTTGAAATCGCCCGCAATGATTTTAGGGCTGCGGTCTCTAGCGTCCAACACCAGACTGTCTAACATCTCCTCATATTGTGCTAAGGTTGCACTAGGAGGAGCGTAGCAGCTGTAAATATGGACACCGTTGACCTTCGCCCTTATAAAACCGGCTGCCGGGGGGGCCATGACTTCCTGAATGGCCTGTCTTCCGCACGCCCAGATTGCGGCGTTGCCAGACGCATCCACCGCCCAAGTCGCACCGCCGTAGTTTCTGTACGGCTCGCAAATAACCGCGACATCGACATTCGACTCTCGAATGGTTTGCGAGAGCAGGTCCTGAGCTGCCTCACAGTGATTGAGATTGATTTGTATCAATCTCATTTGCCTGTGCGGTTCAGCTCCCTCCTATATACCGGACATCTGCTGCTTCCCGCAATATGCCGGCCGTCCACGCCCTCTTTCCCACTACATAACATACACCGTGGATCTCCGGTGCAATCTTTGATGAGGTGGCCCTCTTCCCCACACTTCCTGCAACTCCTCGACCTATCATGCTGGCTAGTGCATGCCGCCGCAAAATGGCCGAAATCGAGGCATCTGAAGCATCTCTTTAGAGATATTTGCTCCCTGAGCCTGCACACGACCCAACCTACTCTTACCTTGCCCGCGGTAATTAACTTAATAGCTGATTCCGCCGGCAAACTAATAATAGCGGTCTGTGTGCCACCATATGCCTTCTTCATCCTTTTTATGGCACTCTGGTCTATATCGCTAAGGTTGAACTGCTGCTTTAGCGCAGCACAGATGTCCTCCCGTGAGGTGACTTCATCTAGGTCCTTGCATTCAACCACTATCTCCTGTTTCCGAGCTCTTACCTCAGCTTCCTCTCCAAGTACACTTTCCACCTTCCCGCGGAAGTTATCGGCCGACTTGTCGGCGGATTTACTTAACTCCAGCATCAGATCCCCTTTCTGTGTTCGCCTAATACGGCTCACATTATCCCCCAAATCCTTCAATTCCGGGTCTGACTTCACCTTTCGGAGGATGTCGGCATAGGACATATTTCCCTTCTTGGAAATAATTATTATTTCCGGGCGGAGCTTCTTTTTGTCCTTTTTCCTCTTGTTGCTCACCTTAGTCCATTGTTCGGGCCTCCGGGCGTTGGTTTCTTCCACTTTTGTAGGTGTTGTGGCTGCAATCGTGAGATTACCGACTTTCGCGGGTACTCTCGCCGGCTCCGCCTTCTTTGGTGAAGAGGCTTTTTTCTTCTTCGGGACTTGCTGTGGTCCAAGAGGCTCGCTGGTACCGTCTCTAGCCCGTTTTCCTGTCTTCCCGCCTGCTTTATCACGGGGAGGCGTCACCTGCGTTTCCCTTGTGACCTTGTTTCTCGGAGACGGTTATAGCGATTGACACCAAATTTGGTAGAAAGGTGGGAACTGTGAACGCTCA